>NC_056743.1:1168016156-1168021156 GCF_019279795.1 Protopterus annectens | reverse complement strand
GGAAGCCTTAAAATGATACAAGCACTGAGCTCTCCTTGTTAATAAGGAGAAATTAATCATAGGCACTAAACAGCCTAAAATTGCAAAGTACCTTGCTAAGGCAAGAGAAAACAGCTCCTGTACTTTACAAAAAAAAGCACCAAACCAGGCAAGTCCAAGGGTCAGCTTCTGGTGATTTCTCTTGTCCACCTGGTGAATCTGGGCATACTGGGGCAATGCAGCAATTGCCTCATGTACACAGACAACCCTCTCCTCCTACCACCCAACACTGCAACCTGTGAGAGATGCACTTACATAGCCAAAATGGAAGCAAAGCTCTCTCCACCCAAAATTGTGGTAGACAGTCAAGAGGTGAAGGTTAACACCCGCACTACACTTCAAGCAACACACAGCCCTTCTAAACCAACACTACCAACACCCACACATGGCAACATTAAATCCACATATGGGGAGGCCCTTAACTGTAACCTGCCCAAGCAACAAGGCCCTTCCGAAGCTGAAATGCAAACAAACACCAATCACAACCAAAGTGTCACATAGCTCACAACACCAGTGTACCACCCACCAACATCCCCTAAGGCAAGACAACGTAACTAACACTTTAGTCATAGGTGACTCTATAGTCAGGCACACTGATGTCCTACTCACCAGGCTGAACAAGGAGAAAATTACAGGATATGCCACATCATGCATGCACTCAAGTCACTTCACAACAAGTACAAATATGACTCTGTCATTGTCCATGTTGGAGTGAATGACTTGAGATGTACCTCCCTGGACTACATGAAAAGAGACATGGAAGAGCTCTTGGATCATGTGGCCCAGGCAGGTATGACCCTAGCCCTGAGTAGCATCCTGCCTTCCCCCAGAATAATAACACAATATCAGGACAAAATGATTGACTTCAACAATTGGCTAAGCTTCTGGTGTCATTCAAAGGGGATCCAGTATCTGTCTGCCTGGGACAACATGATTGACAGACCACAATGCTTTGCCAGAGATGGTCTGCACATGTCACCCCTGGGATTCAAGTTACTGGCAAAGGCTCTTGCCACCCTTATAGTGCCTTTTTTAGGCAAAGTTCAAAGGACAAAACCACCACCGTAACAGGTACAAGCATGCATATTCTGAAGGTAATGCTACTCAATGCTAGAAGTCTAAACTTCAAAATGCACTCTCTCAAGGCACTCCTAAAAATGGAGAACATCGATATCTGCACAGTAACTGAGACGTGATTCAAGGCTCCAGAGAGCACCCCTGAAATACCAGGGTACAACTCTTACCACACATTTCGGCCACCAAACCAGGACCAAAACACTAAAGGTGGAGGAGTGCCCATATTCACCAAGGATATTCACACTACCAGGCTAGTTGCCCAACATAACACGTCTGAAATTCTCCAGGTGAAACTAACACTAGGTAAGACTGCAATCTAAATTATTGCTTGCTACAGACCCCCCACCATGCCCCAAGATTCTCACTACACCTTTCTAAACATACTGGAAAACATTAAGATACAACTAAACACCCTAATACTGGGTGATTTCAACTACTCTGCCATTAACTGGGAAAACTACTCGTGTACCAACACCTTTGTTCAATGGTTCTTGCAATTCATAAATTCCAATGCCCTGGATCAACTAATCCATAGTCCCACCAGGGGCTCCAATATCCTAGACCTGGTCATTACCAACATGGGAAATCAATGCTCCAAACCTATGGTCACCCCCTCATTGGTCAGGTGTGACCATAAGCTAATCACCCTTAACATCCACATCTCACCCCCACCCTCCAGTAAGGAAACCTCCATAAAAAAACTTCTCCAAAGCCAACTTCATGCTACTCAAGTCAGAAGTGACAAACTTCATGACACCCATGGAGATGGGAACTGAAAGTTCGACTGCTGAATCCTACACTAAGGTACTGTACAAGCACATCCACTCATGCATGAAGCATGCCATCCCAAATAGAACCAAGATGCTCTCCTCCAAAAAAAAGGAAGCCAATCTGGTGGTCCCCTGCCATAAACAAACATTACAACAAAAGGAAGAAGCTGTTGCAGAAAAGAAGAAAATCCCAAGATGAAAAAAAACTCCTTTACCAGCCTCAGTAAGAAGCTGAGAGCTCTCATAAAATCATCCAAAGCTAGTTATGAAAATTAAATTGCCAAAGATTCCAAAGACAACCACAGGACATTCTATAACTATGTCAAGAATCTAAATGGCAATGCTCAGATCTGCTCTGAGCTACAACAGAATGGCATTAAATATACTGATCCCAAGGATATTGCCAATATCCTGGCAGATCAATTCAGTGCCAACTTCATCCCTCTCTCACCCTCTAAACGACCCAACTGAATACTGGAAGATTTCCAAATTCCGGTAATAACTGCCACACAGGTAAAAAACGCACTCTCCAAAGCTAAGAATACAGCATCCATGGGACCAGATGACATCTTGGGATGTGTATTACATGAACTGCAAAATGAACTGGCACCTCACCTAAGTGTCATGTTTAATTATACCCTCACCTCAGGCTTCGTGCCCACTGAGTGGCGCACATCTACAATTATCCCACTCCACAAGGGGGGATCCACCTTGGATCCCGGGAACTACTGCCCCATCAGTCTGATAAAACTAATCTGCAAGGCCATGGAATGTATTATCATGGAAATTATAAACAAAGACATTGGCAACCTTCAAACACTGGACCCCACCCAGTTTGGGTTCGTGAAGGGCTGATCTTGCCTTCTGAACCTGACTGACTTCTTTGAATCAGTCTCCAGAGCCATGGACGAGGTAATGTGGTCCACACAGCCTATCTGGACCTCGCCAAGGACTTTGACACCATCCCCCACTCTGGAATCATATATAGACTTACTAAGCTGGGCACTAATCTCTACATCACTTGATGGGTTGCCAACTGGCTTACTGACAGAACCCACACTGTAAAAGTATCCGACTCCAAATCCAGCTCCAGACAAGTGACAAGTGGAGTACCTCAGGGTTCAGTCCTGGGACCGCTCTTGTTTGGCATCTACTTCTCTGAAGTACAGGCCAACACTAAGGGACTCTGGCTAACAAAGTTTGCAGATGATTGCAAACTGGGAGCCATTATTGAATCCCCAAATGATGTGGATACTCTACAAAAGGGCCTTACAGAAACAGATGCTTGGTGCCAGAGCTCAATGCCAAGAAATGTATAGTTATCCCCTTTGGGAAAAAACATGTACCCATGTATTACCACATAGGTGGCAGTACACTAAACACCGAAAGTGTGATAAGAGACTTAGAAACACAGGTGAACAGTGGTCTTACCTTCGATAACCACATCGCCACAACAGTCAAGAAATCCTTCTATGTGGCACACCTCATCACTAAGGGCTTTTCATCCAGAAAAAAGGAGGTCATTGTCCCACTGTACTCATCCCTCATTAGACCCATTATAGAATACAACGTCCCATTTGGTATGTACCTCTCAAGACATCTGCAACAACTGGAAAGGCCTCAGAAGTACCTCACTAAAAGAATCACAGGTCTAAAGCAGATGCCCTATGCTGACCACCTTAAAAAACTCTAGCTATACGCTGTCACATATCGCTGGACATGCTACACTTAAAGAAATCCCAGTCCCTCAGAGCCACATGCTCCAGCGATCTAAACCTTGTCATCATAATAAACAAAACATGCTGGAAGGATAGGTTCCTGACCCAGAGACTCCCCCTGACTCTGGAATAGACCGCCCATACATATCAAGCAGAGTGCCTCTTTGGCCCTCTTTAAAAGGAACCTTGATGATTGGATGGGAGAAAGGAAATTCACCCCGGGGATCACGTCAGTCTCCCTGCTAGACAGGGGTCCAGGGAAGTAAATAGTGTGGGAAGAAATAGCCAGGGAATTGTTATGACTAGGCTTTTTATAGGCCCTAGGGTCGATATCATAGTACCAACCTATGAACCTATAAACAAGGAGTGAATGCTGTAGGCATCACATCCCAGCCTTCACCTGCCTGATACAGTCTATCAGAAATCACTATCCTCAAAGGTTGCAAAGGGGGTAATACGTCCCATGATAATGAGTCATTCACTTCCCCCATGGTATAGGAAATACTTATTGGGATGATCTGATCTTTCATCTTCTGATCTCTTCTAAGCTAATCTGGCTCCAGACCTTGTAGGTCCAACATTACCAGCAGCCACTGATCTGTTCTGCTATAGAGTTAGGTATACTATGTACCAAAATGAGATGGTCAAAGCACAGGGCAGCATGGACTATTGGCTTGATAAGCTCCTAAGATAGCCTGTCACTTGTTAGGTGTGGCTGTAGGACTCATTTACATGTTGCCTTCGTACTTAATGAATTCCTAGATTATTCCATGAATCACTTCTATTTCAGAAAAAAAAATGCTTTGTGATATTTATTCATCATAGTTCCACCATTATCAGTTTTCAGATAATTCTTCTGCATTCTGCTGATGTCTACCATATTTTTATTGTGTCTTACTCTGACACCATCTTTAGTTGTTAGAACACTAAGAACTTGCTGTCTTCTACACATGCAAGTGTTTGTTATCCCTTTTTACTATTGTATTAAAAGAACATATTCTCTCTAATAATTTTATTTTATGCAACTTATGTTGTCGCATTGTATGGCTTCTCTTCTAAAGGATTATTTTTATGTCTCATACTAGAGAATTGAACCTTGCATGTTCTGCACTGGGCTCAAGGCTCAGCCTGACAAAATCATGGTGATGTGGAATGTTTGCTTTGTTGTTGTTGTGCTTCTCACCAGCTCACCAGCCTCTAAAAGTTTTTTGTTCTAATTCATACAACCACAATATTTTATGTTGTAGCAAATAGACTAATTTTATATCCATTTCTTTTCCCTTGTATATAGAGTAATGATACCTACTCCATCTTCTTGCATTGTTTGTTTATTTATTTATTTATACTTTCTGGCATTTTTCGTAAACTGCTCACAAATAAGTACATTACTAAATGT
>NC_056743.1:1168006156-1168011156 GCF_019279795.1 Protopterus annectens | reverse complement strand
TTTCACACATTACACATGCTGTTTTGAAAAGACAGCTATCCATCTTCATTTCCAATTATTTCCTCTTCTTCTTCTCAAGGTGCTAGAGCCCTGAGAATTTTCTTGAACTTCAGTATGTTTGCTTCAGCCAACATCCTGGTCTTCAGCATTGTCTTGATTGACTTTATAGCCTTCTCTGACCACTGCAGTTGCAAATGGTTTATGCTGGGGTCAGACTGTTTCACTAAGGATGACTTTGCAATTTGTGATGTCACCACAGTGTCATTTCCTCATTAGAAGGAAGGCTTCTTGAGTTGCATGTTGACCACTACTGAAGTTGATATTGTTATTGTTTCTGCTGATGAGTCACGTGCCAGCCACCTTTAAGCTGTATGCTGAACAAAAGTCTAGAAGGGACTTGTCTTCATTATTCCTGCTTCCTCAGTCATGTGAACCTAGACAATATATTTATTTATATTGATTCAATTTGTTAACAGGGGTAGAGCACTGATCCTATTAGACCAATTTCAGTCTCAGCCTAGAATGTAAACACACATCAAGTGGAGAAAATAAAAATAATTTACACTATAAAAGAGTATGCAAAAAATAAAGGCATAGTTAATATACAATAGAACAAAATATTTAAGGAGGTAATCAACAGAAACCACCACGTAAAATATTTACATCAGTTAGAGTAGCAACATGTTAGGAGTTAGAGAAAAGGTAGTATAAATGATAGGCAGTATGTGTCAGAGATTAGGGACACTAGGTTATGTGACCAGAAACAGAGTATTAACAAAATGCTTGTGCTGTGAAATATTCTTTAAGTTGTGCCCGAGAGGAAGAGTAGTTAAGAGATGTCTTTAAGATTTGAGGGAAGATCCCTCCAGAACTTGAGTCCAAGAGTAGAAAGGGAGTGGTTAGAACACTGTAGTCTGGTTTTAGATACTTGCAAAAGAGGCCCAGAGTGGTTAGGAGGTCTGTCGTTACATGATGGAGGTGGTCTAAGTAAGCTAGAGTAAAGAGAAGCACAGGAGTTTTCTTTCAGGAGCTGGAAAAGTGGAAGCCAAGGAGTAGATTGGCTCATTGCTAAACCAGCAGCCCTTTGACTATGATTAGTGTAAGACAGTGATGGTTTTACTTTGGGGAAAGGATAATAAAGTGACAGATGGAGTTGGAGATTGTTTGGATGGTGGTACAGTTTCTTTTAGAGGCAGATGCAACAAGATGTTGGCAGTACTCAAGTTGAGATAGAAGAATCCCTTTGTCAATAGTGGTTCTTGCTGGGTAGGAGAGAAAAGAGGAGATTTTGTTGGCCCAGAAGAATAAGGGAGTTTATCTTTTTCCATGTGTTTTTGAGAGGACAGTGGAAGTTAAGTGAGGGATCAAGTCAGACTCCTAGGTATCTGAAGGTGTTAACCTGCTCAATGGCACTGTTAAGGTAGTCAAGAATAAGAAATGAAATTGGCTTCCTTTGCCTTTTAGTGGAGGTTCTAAAGAGTATAGTTTTAGTTTTTGAGGCGCTAATGAATTTTGTTTTGCTACTGCACCAGTTGCTGAGCGAGATGAGACCTTTTTGCAGATCATGTTGCATTAAGTGGGCTGTGTGTTTGAAGTGAAAGATAACCATGACATTGGCATATGATAAGAATGAAAGTTGTGGACAGTTGAGTGTAAGCTTATTTATAAAAATGGAGAAAGGAGGAGAGGCCAGTATTGTGACTTGAGGGTCTCCTTTAAGGAAGGGCATAGTAGATGATGTACTGTTGTTAAATTTACTGAGAAATGTCAGTTGGATAGGTAATTTTGAAAACATGAAATAGCATCAGGAATAATCCTAATATCAGTGAGGTGGTTTAATAGGATTGGGTGGTCAACCAGGTCATAGACTGTGGTAACATGTATAAATATGTCTCCAGTAAGGAATTTTTTGTCCATGACTAAAAGGGTGAGATTAGTGAAGGTCAAAAGAGCAGTTGAATTGCTGTGGCTGGACCAGAAGCCATGTTATTTGAAAGAGAGAAGGCAGTGTTGACTTATGTAGTCTGAGACTTGATTATAGACCAGTTTTTCTAAACTTTTCTAGGGAGAATGGAAATTAGGCAGTCATCACTGATTAGCCTAATATTGGATTTTTTTTCATAAGAGATATGATTTTTGCTATTTTCCATATATTAGGCATATAGTTTTGAGTTAAGCAAAAATTGTAGATATGTAGGAGAGGGCTAAGAATGTAGTCCCTACATTGGAATATGAACCAGCGGAAGAGGGTGGCTATTCCTGCAGGCAAGTCAAGTTTTAGGTTTTCAAGGGGGATATAATATCTTTGCTTACAATCTTTTTAAAGTAGAAGAGGGGAGTATAAGGGGTTGAGGAAAAGGTTGAGTGAGGGAGTGAAATATGTGTTATGATGGAGGGGAGATGTGACTACTAAAGTCTGAGGATGAGAAAGATGATGAGGAAGAGTGAGCACTGGAAGAAGTTTTACAACTTAACTGTCTGACCTCTGCCCAGAAATGTTTAGGGGACTGAAAAAGGTTTGACTGATGCTTTCTCATATGATGGCTCTTATGATGTCTAATTGCTTGTTTGGACAGATTTCTGAGAAAGGTGTAGTGTTGTCTGGTAGAAGGAGATAAGTCAGAGTTCCAGGAGTGCCATGCTTTGTTTCTGAGAGATAGAAGGGTTTTGAATTTGTAAGTGAGACAGGTGTTTTTCTTGGGCTTGTACAATCTTGTGACTATATGAGAGAACGAGTCTTGTAGATTACAGAGAAGCTGGGTGAAGAGCTGGGCAGCATTGTTAGGGTCTGAAGAGGACAGTATACAAGTTAATTCGAGAGAGGATAGATATGTTTCTAATTTGTTAGTGTTTACTTGAGATGTATGGTGGAATGTAAACAACTTTGAAGGGGACTTTTTGCAATTAAGGTGGCAATTCAAGCGTATAAAGCAGTGATCACTTAGGTTGGGAGGGTGGCTAGAAAAATGAGAAATAAGTGAGGGGTTTGCTGTGGTTAGGGTCTGGTGGATTCAGAGACAGGTTATATGAGATTAAATACATTGAGAACTTCAAGTATGCAAGTTTGTGAGGGGCCAAGACAACTGAGGTTAAACTCACCAAGAATAATATGATTTCTGACGCTCTGAACAGAGGAGGTTATTATGCTTTTGTAAAGAAGCAGGAGGAGAGGGAAAGGCAACAAACAGAAGAATGAGGGAGCTAAATGGTGAACAGATTTCTTTTACTAACCAATTTGGAAGTAAATCTGAGAGGCATTACTTTGAGTAAGTTGTTGTGTTGATGTCTGACTTGAAAAGAAAGAGTACCTCCTCCTAGCCTTAATCCTGGCCTGGTATCAAGAAAGTAATCACAGCCTGGGAAGAAGTGGGGTATGGAGAGATCTTGTGGCTTAAGCCAGAATTCTGTGATAGTGATTTGGGGATTGCAAATAGAGATAAGAGAGCTTGAAGCAGGACAAGGTGTTTGAGCCTGGATTTGACTCAATGTTAGTACATAAGAGAAAGAGGAGGAGTATGGGTGCGCACCTTAGGAGGAATCTGGGAAGTTTTAGGGGGTGTTTAACTGTAGATGGATGTCAGCTGTTGTAGCAGAAATGTGTATGTACAGAATGTCTATAAGAAAGCAGTGGAGGGGAGGAGTGTCAAGGTGCTTATGTTGTACTGGAGGGTAGAGTGAAGAGGAAGTTGTACAGAGAATAATGACTTTAGAGTTAATGGTGTTGAAATGCATCTGTATGAGGTGAAGAGATCTGAGAGTTGTTTGTGCTGGGATATGATGGACAGTAGTTGGAAGAAGAACATGAAGAAAGAAGTTTTATTTGGTATGTGTTTCAGTAATTTGTTTAACGGTATATGGAATTTCAGTATGTGTTCTTGTTGTGGAGGAAAGTAGGATATGTGTCATTAGGTAATAGGAGTTAAGGGTATGTGTCATTAGGTAATAGGAGTTAAGGGTATGTGTCATTAGGTAATAGGAGTTAAGGGTATGTGTCATTAGGTAATAGGAGTTAAGGGTATGTGTCATTAGGTAATAGGAGTTAAGGGTATGTGTCATTAGGTAATAGGAGTTAAGGGTATGTGTCATTAGGTAATAGGAGTTAAGGGTATGTGTCATTAGGTAATAGGAGTTAAGGGTATGTGTCATTAGGTAATAGGAGTTAAGGATATGTGTCATTAGACGAGAGGAGTTAAGTAGAAGGAGGGGTGGGGAACAGGCTGAATAAACAATGGAGTCTGTGGGGTGGCTGGGGAATTGGAGGTGGTAGGAAAACAAAACTGATAGAGAAACACTCTGAGCATAATTTGATTTGAGCAAGTTCAGAAGACACAGGGCCAATAAGATTTATAAGCTCTCTCGTAGCCTGGTAAACAGGATTAATATATGAAAAAATAGACCACACTCAGTGTGTGTTAGACTATATTACACTTTGCTTTCAGAAACAAAATTATAATAAAATATAAAGCAATGTGTAGTTAAAATGGGGAAAGAGGGAACAGCATGGGTACCTAAGCAATTCCTATAGGCATACAAAATAAAAAAAAATAGACTTTCAATATTTTAGGTAAGTTGCTCCAAAATAATACAAAAGTATGCCTTTGCTGTTTTTTTAAAAAAATCCTTATATTCTGTTCTGTCTGTCCTGATACGAGCATTCATTTTCCCCATAATCAAGATCAACTTATTTTATCCTGTTTTATAAAGGGATCATGCAACTGCAACCCAAATACCCTCTTTTCCTCACCATCACAGTCCTGCTGTGAATCCTAAGCTGTGATCCTGAAGACTTCCCCATCTTTACAATGAAGACTAATTGTCATGAGTCTGTCATTGATTCTGTTAACATCTATCACTGTCTTCAGAGGACTGTCTTTCACCACAAATCCCACAACATGTCTAGCTCACCCCCTTTCCTGAGTAATAGACACTGGATCTCAGGCCAAGAGCCTTTCCTGCACTGCCCTTTGTCTCCTGGATACACAGAATACCTAGTCTTCTCC
>NC_056743.1:1167916156-1168003656 GCF_019279795.1 Protopterus annectens | reverse complement strand
AGGTAAATTGTGTGAATATACATTTGTGTGATACACAAGTCATCTAAACATTTTGATTTAAAACAGAAGGACTCATCAACACATACATGTGAAAATATTTAGTCTAAACACAATTTGTGTGAAAAAAAAGAACATCAACGACACACTCATCGACATGGAGAATCGCTGAATTTGTCATCTTGTGAAGAAGTTAACTGCAAGTGGCTTGTCCCTGCAACCCCCTCAAAGTGGAGGCAAGCCCCCCACACCTCTCAGAATTATATATACCAACTCCATGCTTGTTTGGCTTGCTTGCTGTACTCAGTCTGAATTTTGCTGATGTCTTCCTGCATTTTATTTTAAACTGAAGTTTTTCATTTAAGGTTTAGTTACTTTTTTTTTAATCTTTTTCTTATATTACATTTGTTTTGTTTTAGGTTTTCTCTTCTCTTGGAGTTTTAAGAGGTCTTGGCTAGGGTCATTCAGAAAAGTTACCAAATAATTCCTTTGCAAACAGTGAATGACATCAGGTAATTACTGGGAGGATTTGAAAAATAGCATTCCTCATTTACCTTGAATTATTTGGTGGCATCTCTATTTAGCTGGAGTGCTTGTTTGGCCTGCTCTACCTGAATGTTATTGAGCTCCGTCTGCATTTTATTTTCTCACCCACCTGCGCAACTGTTGTTATATTCTTAAACTTGGTGCCTTTTGAGTTTCCCACTCCTACTATAAAAATGATTTTGGACACTCCTACCAGTCCCATCTCATCAGCTCATTCTACTGAGTATGGAGAGATCAGTTGGGAAGGCCCAGCTCCTTAGTTTCTTAACCTTGAATTATCTTCTATTTCCTCCCTTCCCACTTAACTTAAAAATGCACTTTGTTCAGCTGCTTTTACTGTATTTGTGTTTCTTCCTACTTTATTACTTTATTTTGCTTTTGCTGCTTATTCTTAAAAGTGTTCAATTGCTTTTATTCTTCTGCATTTATTACTGCTTGTTAATAGCCTGATTAAATTGCAACTGTTATTCTAAACCTCTTAGTTTTGTTTTAAGCACTTGGGATTCAAGCCAGTTATTTTACATTAAGAAGGTTTGTGGTCTACACTCTTGTGGGAGGAGACGGTAGCCTCTGCCCTTCTGAGCTGGGAATGGCTGTTGAAGGCTTATTGTGGCTGTTGTTCTAAGTGTTTTTGTTCTGGTTTAAGCACTTGGGTTCCAAACCAGTTATTTTACATTACGAAGATTTGTGGTCTAAACTCTTGTGGCAGGAGAGGATTGCCTACATCCATCTAAGTTGGGAATTGCTGGTTGAAGGCTTATTGTGTCTGTTATTCTGAAAGTGTCTTAGTTCTGGTTTAAGCACCTGGCACCAGTCATTTTACATTAGGAAGGTTTGTGGTATAAACTCTTGTGACAGGAAAGTGTAGCTGACACTTTTTCAAGCCAGGAATTGCTGGTGAAGGATTATTGTGCCTGTTATTCTAAGTGTCTTTGGTCTGGTTTAAGCACATGGGTTCCAGACCAATTATTTCACACTAGAAAAGTTTGTGGTCTACACTACTATGGGAATGTTCTACTGAACTACTGCTTTATTTAATTTTTTTTTGCTGTTGTGACTGATTTTCTGCACTTTGAATTTCTAGTACTTATGCATTTCATAGCATAGGCTAGATTCAGGCTTGCTTAATTTAGACTGTTTAGTATCATTTGAGCACTAAAACCAACCATCTTACATTAAAGCCCCCCTGCACCGTTGCAGCAGAAGTGTGCAGCCAAGGACCCATCTGAGGTGGGGATTTCTGGAATAAGTCTCAGTCTTTGGCTTTCCCTTTGGTTACTTTGTTTAAAATTGTTTAACTTCACTTATATTTAAGCATTGTGTTTGAATGGGTTTCTGTTTAGTTTACCAAAGACTGGTGACTTTAGCCAGAGATCTGGAGTGAATTGGAAGTAAATCCAAGGTATCCATTGAAATCTGCTGAAAAATAAGTATTTTTAAAGCCTACATTGCAGCTTGAGAACAGTATTCTACTGAACCGTTGCTGTATTTAAACTGCTTTTTGCTGCTGTGACTGTGATTTTCTGCACTTTTAATTTTCTAATACTTCTGCATTTTATAGAATATGCTAGAATCAGACTTGCTGAATCTAAAGTGTTTAGTAGCACCTGAGCCTTAAATCCAGCCATCTTACATTAAAAATGCCTCCATGCACCCTTGTGCCAGAAGTGTGTAGCCTAGGACCCATCTGAGTTGGGGATTTCTGGAATAAGGCTCAGTCTTGGGCTTTCCCATTGGTTACTTTGTTTTAAAATCATTGAACTTCCCTTGTATTTAAGTCTCATGTTTGCACATAGCTGTGCATAGTGTAATGGGGTTAGCATAGCTGTGTATAGCTGTGCAAAGAAGCAAATGCCTAGAAAGACAATTTTCCCTAGATATCTGCTAGAGAACCCTCCACTGCTTCCCTTCTTTACTGTGAGCAATGCAGTTGCACACTGCTGCCCTGCAAGCAACTTAGTTGTGCGTTGTGAAGCATTGATGCAGTTTTCTACCCCTAGCCTTCTATAGAATAGCTGCTTTTTATTATACTTACGGAAAACCCTGGTCCATCTAGCCCACTCCCCACTAGTTACTACAGTACATTCCTGGCATATGGATGGACAGTTTCCCACCATTTCTCTAGCCAGCCTAATTGACATGGGCATCCTGAGGCAATGTAGCAACTGCCTCCTGTATACTGACTACCAATTACTCCTAAAACAAAAAAATACAACATGTAAGAGATTTGTCTATACTATGAATTTGGAAGCAATTCTCTCACATAACAATCCAGTTTTTAAACAAGTTGTCAGCACATACACACTTTACCTCTTGCACATAACAAGCTCACAGCACTTAACTCCACATACTTGGAGGTACTAACTAGAAGCCTACCTATAGATTAGAAACCTCCAAAGTGTAAACCTACTGCATACACTGCAGACCAAACAGAATCCCCTACATATAATAATACACACAGCAGTGTCTCAGCCAATAAGCCCCTTAGGCAAAACACCTAAAATTCAAATGTCTTGGTAACAGGCGACTCCATAGTGAGACACACAGATGTCCTCCTCACCAGGCTGGACAAAGAGAAGGTCACAGTCATCTGCCTGCCTGGCGCCAGGCTCCATCAGATTACACATGTACTCTTTCATAGTCCATGTTGTTGTGAATGACTTGAGATGTACCTCACTGGACTAAATGACCTAGTTCTCAGATTATGTGTCCCAGGCAGTATGTCCCTAGCCCTAAGCAACATTCTGCCTTTGCCTAGGATGATGCCTCAATATAAACAAAAAAGAACAATTGGCTTAGCTTCTGTTGGCAATCCAGGGGAATTCAGTATCTGTCAGCCTGGGAAGATGTGTTCAACAGACCATGCTGCTTTGCCAGAGGTGATCTTCACCTGTCACCTCTTGGTTTTGGTTACTTGCAAAGGTACTTGCCTCCCACATAGTCCCTTTCTTAGGCAATGTCAAAACAACAAAATTCCCAACTTAAAAAATCCACTGGAGACAAACTTTTAGTTATGCTGCTTAATGCTAGGAGTTTAAATCAGAAACTGGACTCACTGGAAGCACTCCTTACGTTGGAAGGTGCTAGTTTCTGTGCAGTCATAGAGACATGGTTCAAGGACGCAGAGAGCACCCCAGCAATGCAAGGCTACAATGCCTCCCACACAGTTAGACCTCAAAACGAGCATGAAAGAACCAAAGATGGAGGTGTATCCATCTTTATTAAAGACAACTACACCTCAAGACTGACCAAACAGCACGACTCTCTAGAGCTATTCCAAGTCCAACTAACTGTCAGTAAAACCTCCTTCCATATCATTGTCAGTTATAGGTCCCCCACCATGAACCACGAGAACTACTCTACCTACCTGGACCACTTTTGTCACTCACTGTACAGCCAAACACTGTGGTCATGGGTGATTTCAACTATCCTTCCATCAACTGGGAGCCATATATGAGCACAAACATGCTTGCCCTAAGGTTTCTGGACTTTGTTAATACAAATGCTCTGGACCAAATAGTCTGCACCACCACAAGGGGCTTGAATGTCCTAGACTTAGTACTCAACAACATAGGGGGTCTCTGCACAAACACCAGTTTTTTGCCCTTCCTGGTAAGCTCTAATCATAAATCAGTCTTTTTCAAAGTAATGATTATACCTGACCACCCCAAGAGCAAAAAGGATGACAAATTTCTCCAAAGCAAACTATAGCTTCCTAAGCGATGGCATAAATAGTTTCAACCCCCCTGCTACCACTGTCAACAATGACTCTTATACAGAGGTGTACTGCACAAATGCCCTGTATATACACCTATACAAATGTATAGACTCAGCTGTATCAGAACAGATCAAAACAAGGTCCTCAAGTACTGGCTTTGTCCCAGCAGGGTGAGAAACAGCAACAGTAATTCCCTTGCACAAATGGAGTCCATCAACTGACCCTGGGAACTACAGACCCATAGGCCTAACCAGCATTATCTGCAAGGCCATGAAGAGAATCATCATGGACCTTTTCAACACAAGCATGGGTGACTATCAAACTCTTGACCTGACCCAATTTGGCTTCCTTAAAGGTAGATCATGCTTATTAAACCTAGTGGACTTTTTTGAGAATGTCACCAAAGCCCTGGATGAAGGCAAAACAGTACACAAAGCCTATTTTGACAGCCAAGGTTTTGGACACAATTTCCCACTCAGGCATCATTGAAAAATTTACCCAGCTGGGAATTAACCCATATGTCTCTAGATGGGTAACTAACTTGCTCACCGACAGAATGTATACAGTCAAAGTTGGGGGATTCCACCTCTACCAGCAGACCAGTTACCAGTGGTGTACCACAAGGATCTCTGCTGAGCCCTCTACTGTTTGGAATCTGTTTCTCAGAAGTGCAGGTGAAAATAGATGGCCTGTGGCTTACCAAGGTCACTGATGACTGCAATCACTGAGTCCCCCAATGATGTTGACATAGTACATAAAGGGCTTACATAGACAAATGACTGGTGCCAAAGCCATGTACTTAAGCTAAACACAAAAAATGCATTATCATCCCTTTTGGCAAAGGGGACATCCCTGCAAATTAAAATATTAACAGTACTCCCCTTAGCTCAAACCCTGTGGTGAGAGATTTGGGAACACAGATTGATAGCAACCTTAACTTCAATCACCATGTGTCCATAGTGGTAAGGAAGGCCTTCTATGTTGCACATCTCATAAGTAAGTGCATTGCATCCACAGGTAAGGATGTTTTAACTGTCCTGTACTCATCCCTCATCAGACCACTAACAGAGTACAATGCTCCTTTCTGTATGCACCTCACCAGACACCTGCAGCAGCTGGAGAGCCCTCAGAGGTTTCTCACCAAGAAAATTTAGAGCCTTCAACACATGACCTAAATGGACAGCCTGGAGGCCCTGTCACTGTGCTTTATATATTATAGGCTGCTAACAGGTGGGTTGTGTCTGGCCTACAGAGCAGTCTTGGACCTTGCCCTAATGGAAATGCTGCACATTCGCAAGTCAAATGGGACAGGATTTAGTTGCTCTATGATTCTTAACCTACCTGGAACATTAACAGGACATGCTGGAGAGACAGATATGTCTTCCAAAGATTGCCACTCCTCTGGAACAAACTTCACATAAAATAAAACTCCTCAATGACCCTATTTAAATGTAATTTGAACATCTGGATGGAAGACCATAAATTTACCCCAGGGGTGTCACCTATGTCCCTCTTGGATAAGGGCAGTTGGTGCTGATCATAGACTTGCCCTGCAAATATAGACCATACAACTTGGTCAATAAGGTAACAGAGGTATAACATGGCTAGTCTTATAAAGGCCCTAGGTTCAATAGCCCAGTAACCTCCTATGAATCTATGAACTTATGAACCAATTCTAAGATGAGAGTTATATCTCAAAACTAGGGATTCACTGTCAGTGCACACTTAGACATTGCACTAACAGTGATTTATAATGGAAAACAGTGACTTGCATTATGTGCTGGACAAGTGTGTCTCTATTGCATTTGCAGGCACTATGTTCCAATACAGCATATTTCCCGATTGTATCTCCTAGTACTTCTCATCTTGCAAGCAAATGTGATTAAGCCAATATTTTTCATATAAATGTGTTGCTGACCGTCATATTCTAGATCAACATATTTGGATAAGCTGTGTATTCACTCATTTTAGACCCACATGTCTCTCTCTCTCTCTTTATATATATATATATATATATATATATATAAATATATATATAAATATATATATATATATATATATATATATATATATATAAATATATATATATATATATGTATATATATATATATATATATATATATATTATTGTGTATGTGTGTATGTGTGTATATCTGTAGAGTACATATGGAAAGTTCTTTTTAGGCTGGCAGTCTGGCAATATTACTGAAACCTGAGCTTTATTGTATCTAAATTAGACAGTTTTAAATTCCTTAACTGTATTAACACCGGTCAAATGCAGAAGTGTAGCAGCTTCAACATCTTTCACTTTTTCAGACTGACCCCACATAACACTGTTGAAGTCAAACTTCCACACCCACTGCTTCCAAATAGTTGTCATCATTATTGTCATGAACCCCCTTCTGCCCATTTTTACATGGGTTTGGGGAGTCACATCAACATGTCATGTGACCAAATCACCTAGAGCCAATGTTTGTACCTCAGACTGGCTAGCTCCAAATACCTGCCAAATTTCTTTGATGAACCAATACTGCTGGTGATGTGAGTTGAATTGGGAAGCCCATGATTAATCTTTAACTGATACCCGAAAGAAGCAAGTGGCATGTATGAGTCCAAAGACAATTTTACTGCATACCCCAAATGAATCAGGAAAGCTTGTCTTTATCAACTGTGGCTATATAAAGTAGAGTTATGTCATCTTTTGAATGTTTTAATAGGCTTTTTGCTGTCTTATTCAAGAATGTATTCTTGTTGAGACACATAAATGAACTAGTGCTATTACTGATGTTTTGACACAGTTTTGGTAAGTTTTGTTCAGAATGGAAGTTAATGGTTGCAGTTATGCTTTCTTGTAAAATCAAAGTTAGACTGCTGCAATTTATTAACAATTTTTTTAATCTGAATACTCATTAGGCTGAAGATTGTATGATATGAGCAAGAAAATGTTTTTTGGAAAACAGTTTAATTGCACTTTTTGAGTCTGGATCCTTTCTTTTCTTTCAGAGTAGCAGACTGATTGCTTTTTTCTAATTGGACACTGACACAGGTTAACCTGTTAAATGAAAGCTTCAGCAGAGAATAACACAACTCTGCTGCAGCACCACTGACTTGTCAAGATGTTTGGAGGATTCAGAACTTCATATGTTTGTCTTTTCCCGGTTAGGGGTCGCCACAGCGGAACTCCGATCCGCTAATGATTGGTAGTAGATTTTTTATGGTGCTGAATTGCCAGCCCGACGCCCAACCTTCAGCGAAGGCACGCCCATTCACGCATGTTTTTCGGTGGCCACTCGACCGTGGGGAGGACATGCAGACTCCACACAGAAGGCACTCCAGCCGTGAATCGAACAGGAGAACCTCTTGCTGTGAGGCAACAACTCTACTGCTGTACCACCACGGCTTCCGGATTCAGAACTTCATATACTCTGTTGAAATGCTATATGGGAGACAGAGGCAGAAAAGCTAGCTGACAAACAATGTGTCATTTTGTGGCAGGTGAAGAGAAAGACACATCATGTGATATCCCACATGCAAGGTACTCTGAGTATGGAATGCATACTGATCCATACATTGTGGTTTCCATATTTTATTCATGATTTTGACTTTTAAACTGGAATAGCTTTGCAACTTGAAGATACATTTTATTAGAAGAGTGCTCAGATAGAGATTGTTTTGTTCTGAATAACAAAATTTCAGGTGTTGATTGTCGATAGTTGTTTGCTTAGATTATGATGGAAAATTAAATTGATTTGCACGGATCCTTTATTTGCCATCAAAACAATGTTCCCCTAGCTGTGCTAGCTGTGCTCTTTTGTAGTTTGTCTGCTGTAATGTTCATTATTTGCAGTACAAATGCTGTTGCAAGCCCTTCCCTGCCTTTGTGAAAGAACATCTTGATTCAATGATATCATGGGGAAATGGGTCTAGTTATCTAATATTCCCAATCTGCCTGAAAGCAGAAATGATATTTAACAGCAGTTCTTTGAGACTAAAGGATGCCAGTGGTTTAGATCTGAACAGAAATATTGAAGATATTTGCATGCTTTTAACGCTGCTGATTATTTCTGCTACAAAGTAATACATAATGAAATGGCAGCTTTATTGTTACCATCTGCATGTTTCAGTGCTGGTGATAACTGCTTCTGCTACAAAGTAATGCATGATGAAATGACAGTTTGTAATATTTAATGCAAGTCAGGAGTATTTCAAAGGCATGTTGAAGTCATTACTGACAAGTTTGCACACTTTGCACAGCAACAGATTTTAGCTGTCTATTACTAATTCATGAACTAGATGGACATAGAGGTGATGTGGTTAATAATGCTTCCTCACACCACTGGTGTTTACAGTTTGGTTCTCAGCTGAAGTGCCTTAACTGTAGAGTCCACCTCCTCCCAATGTCAAAGTGGGGTTTTACCAGGTATTCTAGTTTCCTTCCACATCCAAAAGACATGCCTTAAATGAACTGGCAGTCCTCTAAATTATCCGTATATATATGTGTGTGTGTGTGTGTGTGTGTGTGTGTGTGTGTGTGTGTGTGTGTGTGTGTGTGTGTGTGTGTGTGTGTGTGCGTGCGTGTTTGTGTCTGCCATGTTTTCATGATAGGCTGTCATCCTGTGCAGGAACAGCTTCTATTCCCTTCCCACTGAATGCCAGAATAGGCTGTGGCTCCACTGTGACCTTCAGTTGGAAAAAGATGGCTTTAAAGCAAGCAATAGTGTCCAACAGGGTGGGCATTATTGAGAAATAATGGACTGTCCAGAGGTGTTATGAGGCCGAACATCAAAGGAGAGAGAGACAGAGAGACAGAGAGACAGAGAGAGAGAGAGAGCATGAGAGAGATACTGTGTGTGTGTGTGTGTGTGCGTGTGTGCGTGTGTGCGTGTGTGTGTGTGTGTGTGTGTGTGTGTGTGTGTGTGTGTGTGTGTGTGTGTGTGTGTGTGTGTGTGTGAGTGCTCGCGCGTATGTTTGAAGGTGTGTATGCATAAAACAGAGAAATGTGAAGCTCATCTTTCAGCACTTACCCAGCCAGTACTTGCAGAAAAAAATGCATACTTTATAAAACAGGTTGATGAAATGGGGAAAGTTCAAGAAATTAGGAGAGACTGGGATTTTGGATGCAGATCCTTAAGGAGAATAACAATAATCATACATAATATTCTATTCGTAAATTAGCAGAAAGTATTCTAAGAACCAAGCCAACAAGGAAATGGAAAAAGGAGATTCTCCTGCTAAAGATGACTACAATTAGGGGTACAGAGAGTAGGCAAGAGGGGGCTAGAATTTATTGGAAAACATTGGCAAAGGAACCAAAGCATTGAGAGCAAATAGAGAGTGAAAGATAATAGAATGGGAAGAGGCCAGTAATACATTTGGAGTGCAGGCTAGAGATTGTCTTCCCTATCAAGGATTGATATCAGCATATAGGCAAAGAGAAAGGAATAGGGGAATCCTAAGTGGAAAACCAGCACTGGTAGAGGTGTAGATATTGTGGTAGAATCTAGAACAGGAGCTGCTTTTAAAAACAGGATATTTAGTAAGTAATTTAAAACATTGCATGGTAATTAAAGGAATCAATCTGAGGAGGTTAGAAAGGATTGGGAAGAGAGACATGATAAGCAATTCACAAAGAAACAGTGGTAGGATATATGTATGCCTCCCAAGTATGCAGAAAAGTCTAGATGATTTAGGATTTCTGATTGAAAGTGTTTGCATAGGCATTTTTATGCATCAAGTAGACACCTACAAATTTTTCTTCAGGTAGATTACAAATGTTGGAGGTATGATGAGGAAGAAAGATATAACTGGGAGCATATTTTTGGGAGTGTAATGAGATGGCAGGCTTTAAAAATTCCTTGCAGACTACTCTGTCAGAAATACTGGGTGAGCAAATTGGTGTAACTCAGGAAATATTTTTTGAGCTGTGATACAGAAACAGGATTGCCTAGATATAAGAAAGCTTTGCTGAGTTTAATTCTGGTGGCTACCAAAAAGGCAATTACTAGAAAATGGAAATCAAAGTCTAAACCAACTGTACTAGAAGTAGAGAATATAGTAACAAAGATAAAAGAACTGGAAGTGGGTAGGAGCAAATTACATAGGAAACATTTGTAATTGTGGAACCAATACACGCAGAATAATGTTTTGGAATGAGGTTTAAGGGAAGGCAGGAATTGAATGAGCTATGTAATGTGCAAATGACAATGACTGCACAGAAGTTTATATGTGACGTATGTTTGCAACTGAAAATATGTCAATAAGGTTAATTGGAAGGAATGTATCCTGTTACGTCTGGTGAAACTATAGCATACAGCGTGGTGGTTCTAAGTGTATCATTAACATATTTCTTGACAGAAAGAAGAGTAACAACATCCAGCAGAAAATCATTAGATTTTTTAACTAGTGAACCAATGTGCAGGAAGCTGTATTTTGCTGAAATGATTATAAACCTTGCAGCCTAATATGTTTATAAGCATTTGGTAGTGGAAAGCATATTCGGACATAAATCTAGGTTGTGAAAGGCATTATATATCATAAGCATAACAAAAGGTTTAATTTTAGTTGCGGTTATGAGAAGTCACCAAGTTTATCGATAATGGTCCTTCCACTTGGCAACAACTTTACAAGGATTACAGCTAGCCTAATCCCCTTGTCCAGAGTATTGTTAGTGATAAAAATCAAAACGTTTGTACATTTGCTAAGGCAATATTTGCCAAGCCTCAAAAGTTGCACTGTACTTTGAAGCATGTAAAGCATGCAGTGGAAAGATGAGTTTTAGTGCAGGAAAATGGCTCTAATACAGTGCGACGACTGCCGATTTTTAATTATTCTGGTGTAGCAGGTACCAAACTTCTCCCAATGATAAGACTTGTATAACATAATGGCATGGCACAATTCATGCTAGTTTCATGATTATGATTAACAGATGATGTGTACAAACTTGTGTACAAATTATGCAATAAATTAATTACTATTTCTGAATAGATAACTGTAATTCAACACTCTGTTTCCCCTTTAATTTACACTGAAGATGCGGACAAAACCTGCAACTGGGGGAAGAGAACTATAATTCAAAAAGGTATTGTATGAATACAAAGAATTTTAGGTTTCTTTCAGATAACAGGTAGCATCCTAAATTATATCAGGAGATGAGTGCTTCATCACAAATGAAGATGCATATTTTTTAAATGTTTTGATTTGTTAACAAGACAAGGAAAGCAGCCCATCCTTTTCATCCATCATGAAGAACAAGGACTGCTACAGCTTAATAATGATCCAGACTATTTTATTCATCATGACGTACATGTCAAGCAGAGCACCTCACTGGCCCTCTTCAAGAGAAAATTCACCCCAGGGATCACTCCAGTGGCTCTACTTGACAGAGGCACTGGGAATTAAAGTCGGACTTCTCCAAAGGCAACTTCATGCTACTCAAGTCAGAAGTGACAAACTTCATGACACCCATGCAGATGGGAACTGAAAGTTCGACTGCTGAATCTTACACTAAGGCACTGTATGAGCACATCCACTGTTGCATGAATCGTGCCATCCCAAATAGAACCAAGATGCTCTCCTCCAAAAAAAGGAAACCAATCTGGTGGTTCCCTGCAATAAACAAACTTTACAACAAAAGGAAGAAACTGATGCAGAAAAGAGGAAAATCCCAGGATGCAAAAAACTTCCTTACCAGCCTCAGTAAGAAGCTGATATCCCTCATAAAATCCTCCAAAGCTAGTTACAAAAATAAAATTGCCAAAGATCCCAAAGACAACCACATGGCATTCTATAACTATGCCAAGAATCTAAATGGCAATGCTCAGATCTGCTCTGAGCTACAACAGAATGGCATTAAATATACTGATCCCAAGGATATTGCCAATATCCTGGCAGGTTGATTCAGTGCCAACTTCACCCTCCTCTCACCCTCTAAAGGGCCCATCTCAATACCGAAAGATTGCCAAATTCTGATAATAATGGTCACACAGGTACAGAACGCACTCTCCAAAACTAAGAATACAGCATCCATGAGACCAGATGACATCCCGGGCTGTGTACTACATGGACTACAAAATTAAATGGCACCTCACATAAGTGTCATGCTTAATCATAGCCTCACCTCTGGGTTCGTGCCCATTGAGTGGTGCACAGCTACAGTTATCCCACTCCACAAGGAGGGATACACCTTGGATCCTGGGAACTACTGCCCTATCAGTCTGATGAGCCTGATCTGCAATGCCATGGAACATATTATCATGGAACTTATAAACAAAGACATTGGCAAACTTCTAACACTGGACCCCACCCAGTTTGGCTTCATGAAGGGCCAATCTTGTCTCCTGAACCTGAGTGACTTCTTCAAATCAGTCTCCAGAGCTGTGGATGAGGGTAAGGTGGTCCACACAGCCTATCTGAACCTTGCCAAGGCCTTTGACACAACCCCCAACTCTGGAATCATAGATAAACTTACTAAGCTTGGCAATAATCCCTACACCAATCGATGGGCTGCCAACTGGCTTACTGACAGAACCCACACTGTAAAAGTAGCTGACTCCAAATCCAGCAGCAGACAAGTGACAAGTGGAGTACCTCAGGGTTCAGTCCTGGGACTGCTCTTGTTTGTCATCTACTTCTCTGAAGTACAGGCCAACATTAAGGGACTCTGGCTAACAAAGTTCACAGATGACTGCAAACTGGGAGCCATTATTGATTCCCCAAATGATGTGGATATTCTACAAAAGGGCCTTACAGAAACAGATGCTTGGTGCCAGAGCCATGGGCTCAAGCTCAATGCCAAGAAATGCATAGTTATCCCTGTGACGGCCGTGTCCTGGCCCAGCAATCAAGGAGCCTTACTCCTCACCACTAACACCAGAAAGGGCATCTCATATGAGAGGAAAGGATAACCAATACACACAGTAAAGTGCAATTTCCCTTAAGTGCACACAGAGATCACAGTCAGTCTGGGGCTGGTTGCTCCCTTGCTCTCCAGGTCCCCAATAAGACTCCCCACTGGCACAGCTATAGGGTCCAGGTCCCAGCCTAGCTGGCAAGCTAACCACCAGTACCCTCTCTGTCCAACCAGTGTTTCATGTCCCTGCCAAAGTAGCTCACACACACACACTTTGAGATAAGTATTTATACAACTTCACAGACTCCTGGGAAAGGCTGACACAGATTCTCCAGCTAGGCCCCTTTACCCAGACTATAGGGCAATAATCACTGCCACCACCAGCTAATATTTATCAGCTACTAAAAGGCCCTTAAAAGGGTGTCCAATTATTACTGTGCAATATTATTATCCAATAGTTGTGTAACTTAAAAAATCTTAAGGCTTTGGAAGGGCTTATTACAGGATCACTTATAAAAATGCAATGTACTCTACAGATTAACTTATCTCTACAAAAACCAGGCACAGTTAAAAGGTTTTAAAAATATTTAATAATAAAAAAAGTTTTTCGGCTTTTCCTGGTTAGGAGTCGCCACAGCGGAACTCCGGTCCTCTCATGATTGGCAGTGGATTTTTATGGTGCCGAGATCCAGCCCGATGTCCAACCTTCAAAGAAGGCACGCCCATTCATGCTCGCACCTACCTGCATGTCTTTAGTGTCACTTGACCGTGGGGAGGACATGCAGACTTCACACAGAAGGCACTTCAGTCGAGAATCAAATGGGAGAACCTCTTGCTGTGAGGCGACACTGCTAACTGCTGCAACACCATGGCCTCAATATACTAAAAACACAAGACAATACTACTACACCACAGTGCTATTCAAGAGTTCAGAGATCACACAGAAATGTAAAATAATTCTGTAGTACAATTCTGACATAACAGAAAAAACACTTAGTCTAATCTTTATAGTCCTAGCTATTTCTACAAGAAAACATACTTCTAAAGTAACTCACTTACCTAGGGCAAGGCAGTGCTGAGTTGAATATCAAGACAAAAATGCTTAATAATCACTGGTTCTCACTGTTTAAATTGAAACTGCAGTTCTGATAAAACATTACATCATTTGTTTACACTTTCCTGGTTCCCAGGCCACAGAAACTACATTTACATTCTTTTACACTTAGAGCAATAAAGGACATTCCACATGTAAATTCTGGTCATTAACTTTAGCCTTAAAACAATAGGCAGGATGCTTACTCCAGATTAATCGACTCCAAATTCTAACTTCAAAGGAATAGACACAAAGTAATTTTAATTTCAAAGGACCAATAAGAAATGCTTGACTTAGTTTTCCTTACAGCAGATGGCAATGTTGTCACATTGTTGAAACAGCATTTCTTTACATTTAAGACACAAGCCTGCATTTTACATTTATATTCACAAATGCCAGAATTATGTATCAATTTCTATTTGACTTGGCTGGCAGCTTTCACCCCTTCTCTACCAGTCTTCACAATCCCCTTTGGGAAAAAAAAAAACATGTACCCATGAATTACCACATAAGTGGCAGTACACTAGACACTAAAAGTGTGATAAGAGACTTAGGGAGACAGGTGGACAGTGGTCTCACATTCGATAACCACATCGCCACAACAGTCAGGAAATCCTTCTATGTGGCACACCTCATCACTAAGGGCTTTTCATCCAGAAAAATGAGGTCATTGTCCCACTGTACTCATCCCTCATTAGACCCATTATAGAATACAATGCCATGTTTGGTATGTACCTCTCAAGACATCTGCAGCAACTGGAAAGGCCACAGAAATACCTCACTAAAAGAATCACAGGCCTAAAGCAGATGCTCTATGCTGACCATCTAAAAAAACTCCAGCTATACTCTGTCACATACTGTCTACTCAGAGGTGATCTCTGCTTAACATACAAGGCCATGTCAAACCCAGAGCTGTTGGACATGCTACACTTAAAGAAATCCCAATCCCTCAGAGCCACATGCTCCAGGGATCTAAACCGTGTCATCACAATGAACAAAACATGCTGGAGGGATAGGTTCCTGACCCAGAGATTCCTCAGACTCTGGACCCATACATGTCAATCTGAGTGCCTCTTTGGTCCTCTTCAAAAGGAACCTTGACGATTGGATGGGAGATAGGAAATTCACCCCAGGGATCACATCAGTCACCCTGCCAGACAGGGGTCCAGGGAAGTAACTATTGTGGGAAGAAATAGCCAGGGAATTGTTATGGCTAGGCTTGTATAGGCCCTAGGGTCAATAGCTTAGTACCAACCTATGAACCTATGGCATGATGCCAGGGTAATCCTATGGACTAGGCTTGTAAAGGCTCCAAGGCCATTAGCCTAGTACACACCCATGAACCTATAAACCTATGGCAAGAAACCAGAATACCAGGTGAAAACTTCACAGATTTAGACCAGAAATTAGGATTAAATCCTATTTCTTAGTGGAGTAACCTCTTTAAGTAAAAGACAAATAAATTAAAACATAAATAAATAAAACATAAACCCAAGACCCTGGAGATGTGAGGTATACATTTACATGATGGTTTTACCAAGTAGATGTGCCTAGATAATGTATTTGACCTGTTAATACATTGGGCCTCAAAGTACAGCATTAGTCATCTAAATGTAAAATTGCTTGCTTTTGTACCATAGCAAGAATCCAAGAGAGTGTAAGGCAATGCCTTGTGGGAGTATGAGCACACTGTTGCAGTACCTTAACTGAACACCATGCCAGCAGCTAGGACTGAAGGGCAGAGTTTAAAAGCTGCAGAACCGAGTGTAAGGATTGAAGGGCAGAGTTTAAGAGCTGAAGGACAGAGTGTAAGGATTTAATTGCAGATGTTAAGTGTTGAAGGAGAGAGTAAGGATTGAAGGGCAGAGTATAACTTTGCTGGTGGGTATTTTTGGATGAATTGGGACATTTGAAAATCCTATAAATGTGCTTTATTCATTTATTCTTTTTTTGGAGCTGTCCAGTAACAAAGGACACTTTCTGTACTGTACACTTATTTAAAGATGTTTTCTGCACTGCACACCTAGTAAGGGCTATGGGAATAATGACTGGACAAGACATACTAACGTACAACGAGAAGCAGGCTTGAAGGAGCATTTCTGTTCTTCATTCCCTCTCTCTTTACAGCCTTATGGGTGTGAAATGACAAATATATCATGATACTTTAATATGCATTTCGATATTATTTTTGGTACACAAAAATCAGCAAAATGAGTATCTTACTTTCAGATCTTCCTATTTCTTTTTCTAGAGAAGCATACCCTTAGACCACACCCAATATTAAGTAAAGATGTCGGGTCTCTATTAGAGCAATGAAAAAGATGAAGATCTAATGGCCTAGTGATCAAAAATGCTGTTCTTCTAAAGTATTGTATGGGTCTGTGTCCCCCACAACCCCCACTAATTATATATAACAACTCCGAGATCGCACTACAGTGAGGAAAGGGCAAATTTTCCAATCTTCACTGTACCGTGATCTCCCAATATCAATTCTGAAGAACGGCATTTTTGATTTCTAAGCCATTCGATCTTTAGCCTTTTCATCGATCTAATAGGGACCCAAGATGTCTTCATGGTTAAGATTTGGGACCAGATTCCAAAAGAGTTGCTCTCAGTACAAATGACTTACTCTAGTGTAAACCTGCCCCAATTCCCAAAGACTTGACTTTGCTACAAACTGACTAGTAAATTGTTGGTCATAAAATTAAATTATGTTCCTCAACAGGGACAAAGTCGATTATGTTACCTTCACTTCTAGACTCTTAAAACGATCACCAAATACAGCATTTCATTTTGAATTTTCTAATTTATCCCAATCAGAATTTGTTTCTACTTGCATGGTTCAGTAAAAATAACCCAGAAACTGTATAGATCTCACCTGTGCTCCCTTTATATATGCAAATTATTTTTTCTCCTTACATAAACTATAAAATTATAAAATGAGATACATACTCAGATTGTGCAGCTTCTAGTTACAGTTTCCTTTATTCATGGACATGTTTACTAATTCTGTTAGCTTTGTGGCAATGTATGCTGCAATCTATAGTTTTTAGTTAACTGATACAAAGTTTCATAAAAAAGAAACTATAAAAAATATTAGTCAAGAGATCCATTTGTAATATTTCTACAGATAATCTGTAATAATTAGAACTGCTGTCTGCCCCCCCCTGCCACACACACACAGTATCCTTAAAAAGACTAATTAGAGCACTCATGTATTAAACTTTATCAAGTTGACTAAGGACATTTGAATATTGCCCTTAGTGAACACTTTGTGTAGATGTTAATGAAACTGGCCTTGAGTCTTTTGCAAATGATTCTGTTCATTTATGAACTTTTTTTAATCCATAACAGCCTAGCCATTACCTAATGATCAGGTAATTTCCCAGTCACATATGGATATTATCACCACACTTAATCCCAATGGAGTCCTCCTTCCTTCAGAATGCAGTCTTGTTCTTTGGACATGTATGCAGGGGTGGGATGGGATGAGAGCAGTGTGTGGTAGGCCTTCATCCATGGCTGACACATTTTACTCCACTTGCTTCCTTCTCCCTCACCTCATTAGCTAGCAAGCATGGTGCAATGTGTCCATGACATTCTTAGTGTGGACATGTAATTCTGCAACATCTGTGGACATCTAGAGTGCAGTCACTCCTTGGCTGGGCTTGTACTCCTGAATCTCACTTTTTTTTTTGAAGGACTGCAGTTCTGGCTTTCTGCAGGTAGAACTCCTGAATTGGAAGCCTGGGAACTCTCTTTCTCTCTTGAGAAGTCTGAGCTGGCAGTGGCGCTGACCTGGCTAGCTTTCCCAGCAACTAGGTAGCTAACCAGTTGGGTAAAGCTAGAGTTCTGTCAATATATGCCAATGAGGTAGTGAGTTTGTTATAATTTAGTTAATGGGTCAGTGGTCACATCTGTATCTGAATGGATGGAATGAGAGAGCCTTTAGGGTACTGTACTAGATAGATATATATTTTTTACTAGTAATAAATAGTTTGACAATTGTAAGTTAATATTATGAGATGTTTGTTTATGCTTTTTACAATTTTGCTTTTTGGTGGATCAGGTGTAGACACCCTCTATAATCCTATTGCTAGTGGGTCTTGAGTCTTTTGAAACATGTTTGACTATGTTTTGACTAAGACTAAGCAATAATAAAATCAAAGCTTTAAAAAAGGTAATAAAATATTTTGTTGAATACTTCAAAACATACTTAGGTTTACTTTAATATTTATCTTTTTGTACACATTTCTTTTGTTACTAATTTTGGATACCCAGCTTTTATTAAGTTGCTTAAAATTTAGAATTATTTATCATTTTATTTCTAAGTATTTGGCAGTGTTGTTATGTCTTAAACCCATTCTGTGGTGCAGGGGGTTAGAGTCTTGGCTACTGCCCCTGGGACCTCGGTTTAGCAAGTCTATGTGCCTGAAGGACTGGCAAGGGTTTAGGAGTGTGCAGCTGATGGTGGCTTATATGTCCTGGGCAAGGGGAGCATGCTCATTGTATTACTACAATCTAATGAAGGCTAGTTGGATCAGAAAGGACCGGCCAAAGATAAGAACTGTGGCCTTCTATATAGTCAAAGTCAAAGTAAACTTTATTGTCATTTAGAACTACATGTGTAGCCTAAACAAAATTCTGTGCATCAGCTCAATTCTTGAGATTACAAAGGAAAGTGAAACAACACATACAAGTAGAGAAATAAACATAACTAACAAATACAATGCTACTCCCAATACATGGAAGAAAGAGCAGAGGCATTTACCAACACTCATATATGAAAAGAATACCTTTCCCTGAGTTAAATTAACTACCCTATTTAAAGTAAAGCAAAACACACTACAGATTGAAATGCCTAAGTTATTTGTCTAGTATTGCACTTGAGTGAGTTAAATAATCCTATGGATGTAATAAATAAATATTGCACTTACCTGGAATATATGTAAGTATATATTGCACAAATAAATAAAAAAATGACTTATTATGTTTCCAGACCCCTGGGACTAGTGACCGAGTTCGGAAGTCTAATGACTGTAGAAACTGTTACTGAATCTTGTAGTCCTGCAGAGGATGATGCGATATCTTCTGCCCAGTGCCAGAAGCTTAAACAGTCCCTGCACAGGATGTGTGCTGTCCTGTATTATTTTGGTGGCCTTTTGGGTGCTTCTTGCAGAATAAAGATGTTGTATCGATGGAAGACTGGAGCCTCTTACCTTCTCTGCAACCCTCACCAGTCTTTGTAGCACCTTCCTTTCTGTAACTGTGCAGCTTCCAAACCACAGGAGGAAGCTTAGCTTTTTTCATCCTTCTTAAAATGTGGTGGCATTGGTGTGCTTTCTTGACCAGTTAGCTGGTGTTTCACAACCACGAGAGATCCTCTGATATGTGTACACCCAGGAATTTTGTACTTTTAATGCTCTCCATGCTCTCACCATTGATACTGAGCACTCGGTAGTTTGTTCTCCATTTCCTGGACTCAGTGATAATCTCTTTGGTCATGCTTACATTAGGGTCAAGGTTGTTCCCTTGCACCAACTGAGTAGAGATGCCACCTCCTCTCCGTACGTCCTTTCATCCTCATTTGTGATGAGCCCCATGACTGTGGTGTCATCAGCAAACTTGATGATATGGTTGGACTTGTGCTTAGCATAGCAGTCATCGGTCAGGATGGTGAATAACAGTGGGCTGAGAACACATCCCTATGGAATCCTGGTGTTAATCATGATGCACTTTGATGTGTTCTTACCTGAACACACCCTCTGTGGTCTCTCAGTCAGTAAGACCAGGATCCATTTACAGAGATGTTTACTGATTCCTAAATGAGTCAGTTTTTCTAGCTATATATTTATATATATATTAATAATATAATATATTATAATATAATATATATATATATGTGTGTGTGTGTGTGTGTGTGTATATATATATATATATATATGTTTTTTTTTTCTATCTATATAGTACGGAAGCAGTGTAGTTGGAGAGTATGTGTGAAATTATAAGACACTGGTCTTGTACTGCAGACACTGTTTCAATGGAACAAGTATTGCCCACCAATGGAAGTGGGAATAAGACATACAGATATGCCCTGGCCCAGCAGGATGATATTCCCCTGTTTGCCAGCCTTTGCCCTCCTTATGGCTTTATTACTAGCAGGACTACTGCTCACTGGGCTGGTGTTGGTATTCCACAATCGGAAAGAAAACAGAAGAAGCTGCACTTAAAATTCCAAAGACACTGGATGTGTCCATGGAACAGCAGAACTAAAAGTACAAATGTGGGTGAATACATACTGAGTCTGACTGTAGTACATCAGTGTGATCAGCCTGCTTAGAGGTACAGGGATCCCATAGTTACTATTTATAAGTAACAGCAGCACGCAGTGTGTAACTCTCAGGTCTCCCTGATTTTGCTGAATGCCCCTGATATTTCCTCATTGTTTGCCCTGTCCTTCATAAAACTTTTGACTTTCTGGTAAACACTAAACCATGGAGTACTGTTTGTTAATAATGCCAGATATTAGAGTTCCATACTTTTTTATTCTGAAAATGCATGTAGATACAAAACCTGTTTTTTTTTTACTTGCTCTAAGTGGATTACATTGTTTACCTTTTCTCCTTCCCCATTTGCTTTGGCTTTGTTCTTGATTCTTGAGAAAAAAAGATGGCAGCTATGATATGGCGATGGAGAACCCCCATGTACTGAAATTGCAGAGAAGTGCTGTAAAGGTGTAAACAGCAAGTCTGAGAAATCTCTTTTTTCACCCTTCTTATAGGGAACCCTTCCACCAAAAAAATTCTCATACATATCATGTCTGACTATTGTTTTTCTATTTGTTTGTTTCATTCTTCAGAACAAGAGTTTTCGGTTATTTTGTATTTGGAATTGTTTCTAGAAAACTGACAAATATAACATTATAAATTACATGTTATTTTAACAAATTTGGTGTTTAAAGGATAGGGTTTGTTTAATTATTTAAAGGAAATAATTGTAGTTGTCTGATAATGTTTCTGCTTTATTCATCAAGAGTACATTTTCTACTACATTTTAATATACTTTACAGATTTCCTACACTTCTATGTCAAAAGCGATCAACCCAGGATGTGGTTAAACTCATGACAACTTTATTTGACTAAAGAAATGTTTTAACTGCTTTCTATTTTAGTTTCAAGGTCTTGCCAATGATATTTGCAGTCCCTGAAAGAATGTATATATTTTTGATGTTATCTTAAATTATTTGCATTTATTGAAAATGTGTTTATGAATGCATCTTAATATCTTTAAGCATTGCCATCCCATAGTATTTGCATTCTTATCATCTGATACCATGAAAAAGAGATAATTGTACTTCACCATATGTCAAGAAGGAATGCCGTGACATTAAATGATGATCCTCAAGCTACTTTGTGTGAACTGTTTTTATTTAAAATAGTGACAGTTGCTCCAAACAGATTATCAGTCCATCTCGAGTGTACATCATGCTCCATATGTATGCACTTTGCTTGTAAATTAATTGTTCTAAATAGATTTATGACTTTGGTCCTGTCAATAGTCACATAACTTACTGAAGAAGAAAATGATACCTTTAACTGTTCTTTAAAGTATCCATTACCAATTGATAATACACGTCTGCCCATAGTCACTCATATTTAGTCAGTCCTCAGAACACTGTCACAAGCTTAGATAAAAGTCATGCTAGATTGTATCTGTGCTGAACTTAACATATGTTGACACAGGCACTGCAAATTCCTACTAGACGTCTTTTAAAAAAAATCTAGAAGCCCTGAGTCACATTTGAAATGGTAACTCATAATTTGCAGGAATATGTTTGCATTTCATGACTTATTTAATTGTACATCATTACCTTAGCAATGACAATGTACATTTGCAAAAATATGTAAGGCAGTAGAATCATTAGTATAAATGAAGCGAAGTACCACCATTCTTACGCATGAGAAAATATAATATCAAGCATTATGTGATTCAGGACAAATGCTGTATAACACAGATGCAATAAAACACATATATAATATAATTTAATTTCACATGACTTACGCTGAAACTGGTAATGTGTAGCGTAGTTCAAGTTATAAATAACGAACAAGTAGGCAATAGATTTGTAAACAGCCTGCAGAAATAAAGTACCTATGACAAGGAAACCACATCAGTTGTAACATTAAAATAAATTCACACTAATCTTTTGTAAAATTAGCTTGTGTGAAACTGTAAGCTTGATGTAGTAAATATCTTGTTTAGTACTGAAGAAGGAAAGAAAAATAATTTCAGACTCGATTGTAAAGTAGTTCTTGGGATGGGGTAACCATAAATTGTGCTGGGGCACTGATGTAACAACTAGCTATAATTTATAAAGTGATTGAAGGCACACTGGACAACATTCTTTTCTCATGGCCAATATATTTTACAGAGCATGTTAAAGGTAGCTTATAAGAATACAATTCATGCTGCAGATTATGAATGCAAAATAAAAGGGCATGCAGGGAATCATTGGTCTACCAATTTAATACGACCAATGAGCATCATCCTAGAGCTTATAAATAATGACATAGGTAACCTCCAAACTCTGGACCCCACTCAGTTTGGGTTTGTAAAGGGTAGATCATGCCTCCTAAACCTGATTGACTTCTTCAAAGCAGTCACTAGAGTCGTAGACGAGGGTAAAGTAGTGCACATTGCCTATCTTGACCTTGCCAAGGCTTTTGACACCATCCCCCAATCTGGTATTATAGACAAACTCATTGTACTAGGCATAAATCCCTATGTCACAAGATGGGTGGCCAACTGGCTCACTGACAAAACCCACACAGTGAAAGTAGCCGACTCCAAATCTGACTTCAGACCAGTGACAAGTGGAGTACCACAGGGTTCGGTCCTGGGTCCTCTCCTGTTCGGTATCTACTTCTCTGAAGTCCAGGCAAATACAGCTGGTCTGTGGCTAATGAAATTTGCAGATGACTGCAAACAAGGAGCCATAATCAATTCACCTAAGGATGTGGACATTCTACAAAGAGGCCTCACTGAGACTGATGCTTGGTGTCAAAGTCATAGCCTAAAGCTCAATGCCAAGAAGTGCATTGTCATCCCCTTTGGGAAAAATACCATACCCATGAACTACCACATAGGTAGTAGCCTACTAAACACTGAAAGTGTGATAAGAGACCTTGAGACAGAGGTGGATAGTAGTCTCTCCTTTGATAATCACGTTGCCACAGTAGTCAGGAAATCCTTCTACATGGCGCACCTCATCACAAAGGGGTTCTCCTCCAGAAAAAGAGAGGTCATCATTCCTCTCTACTCATCCCTTATTAGACCCATCATAGAGTACAATTCCCCATTTTGCATGTACCTTGCAAGACATCTGCAACAGCTGGAAAGGCCACAGAAATACCTCACTAAGAGGATTACCAGCCTCAAACAGATGCCATATGCCGACCATCTCAAAAACCTCCAGCTCTACTCCATCGCTTATCGCCTACTCCGAGGCGACCTTTGCCTAATGTACAAAGCCATGTCTAACCCAGACCTGATGGACATGCTACACTTAAAGAAATCCAAATCTCTTTGAGCCACATGCTCCAGGGACCTAGACCTTGTCACCACAATAAATAGAACATGCAGGAGGGATAGATTCCTGTCCCAGAGACTTCCCCTGCTCTGGAATAGGCTGCCCGTTCATGTCAAGCAAAGCTCCTCATTAGCCCTCTTTAAGAGAAATCTTGACAATTGGATAGGTAATGGGAAATTCACCCTGGGAATCATTGCTGTGTCTCTGCTCAACAGGGGCACAGGAAAATAATTTTCTTGGGTGGCGAAAGCCAGGGAACTCATTTGACTAGGCTTGTATAGGCCCTAGGCCCGATAGCCTAGTACTTACCTATGAGCATATGAGAATGGTAATGACATTCAGCAAGCACAATCAGGAATATAAACCCCAGCTAGCACACATTGTTAAGGACTGTTGGATGGAAGGACAAGAAAATTCAGGACACAGGAAGAAGAGACAGGATATACATTACAAAGGATAGTACTGAAATTATACATATGAGCTACTGTAAACTGTGCCCCACCACAGGTGAGGGAGCAATAATTTAGGCAAAAGCAGAACAATACATTGCATACAGTAGTGAAACAGTACAATGAAATCCAAGCACAACAGACAAAAGTAAATATGTGAATTACAAGGCAATGTATATGCAAAACACAAATGTAAAGAAAGACTAAACATCACAGAGCTTAATGTCTGATATGTTCTGAGGCACTACCTGCAAAAAGCACTAAGAGACAGCAGTCTCAGAGAACAAGCATATCCACATAGTGGAGCAGATCAATGGCATAGCATAGGGCAATGCACTACATTGCATGCTGAGGCATTCTATAGCTGCAAGAAGAAATGCAGCTAACAAGTCTGGTATAGCAAGTGTATAAAAGAGACACTCACACTGCAGAGAACGTACCTTAAGACAGACACATACATAAAGTGTCACATAGGACAAGGGCAGCTGCAGTGTGTGAGAACAATACAACAGGGCTTGAGATGAATCCACTATGAATAAACAAGAGCTGCTTTTTTTCTGTTGTGGCCTCTTCTTGAATGGAAATGATGGATGGATCCAGGAGATATCCCCAGTGTCACTTCAGTGTCACTTGAGCACAGAGCAGAAAAATGATAGGCATAGTTTTTATTCAAACTAAAGGGGTGGCGCGAAGCCCACATAACTATGGGCTAGGCTTATAAATGCCCTTGGGCAGATAGCCTAGTATGAACCTATGAACAGGAGATTATGCAAAACTAAAAGGTCTAATTCCTTGGGAGGTCACAAGCTCAAAACAAAGACACTTGCAAAGTTATAAAAACACAATTTTTTTTTTGTATGGAGCAAACAGATACGGGGGCAAGCTGCCCACATCTCCAAATTATTTAAAAAATAAAATAAAAAAATTATATATATATATATATATATATATATATATATATATATATTTATATATCCTATATATGTATATATAAATGGGTACACTTAATCTAAAAGCATAATCACCATCATCATCATCAACAACCTCCTTTTTCCCATTTTCTACATGGAGTCAGAATCAACTGTCACCATCTCTCTTGATTCAATGTCACTCTCCTACCATGTTTCTGGGACTTCAAACCACAACAGGATGGCCCAAATCAGCATTCTTGGGACCTTGTCATATACCTTCTTCAAGTCCAGGAATGCCCCATTGGACTCTTTACTCATTTCTAGCTTCTTCTCAACTATCTGTCTGACTGAAAACATTGGGTTGGTTGTGCTGCATTGTGAGCTGAATTTGAACTGCTCCTCTGTCATCTTACTTTCTGTTCCTCTGCACGTTTGTTTATCAGACACCCTCTCCAGAACATTCATGCAGTGTGACAAGTGTATGATACCTCTACACTGACCATAGTGGCAGATGTCCCCTTTGTTCTTATACACTGGCATTACTATGCCTATTGTCCAGTCATCTAGGATATGCCTTTCTCTCCATACTGCTAGGAGCACCCACAGGTGTAATTTCTCCCCATCTTACCCACCATCTTTATCATATCTGCTGTGGCCTCATCTGACCATACTGCTTTCCCTGACTTCATTTTCCTTAATGCTGTTCTTACTTCTTTAAGGGTGGGATCTTCCTCTTCTTTCATTGTAGACTGTGTCTGGGGCAGTGCAGCTTCTGTGGGGTTTTCTTCATTCATTATCCTTCAGTTTGCCTTTGATGTTCAGTGGAGTGATAAGCAGGTTGTTACTGGCATCCCTTGTAAAAGGTGTCTCACTATCTTCTTTATTTTTCTCTCTTTGCCTTGTAACTGATAGAGTCTCTTTGTGCCTTCTACAAAATCACATTCCAAAAGCTGCTACAATGCCTCTGATGCATTGATCTTTGCTATTGCTACTCCTCTCTTAGCCTCTTTATTACCAAACAAGTATTTCTTCTCAGCTTGCTCTACCTTTTCTATCTCCCACTTTTTTCTGCACTCCCTTTTTCTCTTGACGACTTCCTGGATGTCTGGATTCAATCACCAGCTTTCCTTATGTACCTTATTTCCATACCTGTCAAAGCCTTATATATGTGCTGTAGTCCTCACACATGCTGTTTTTAGACACTAGTATTCTTCTACAGCTAAACCTATTCCCTATTCTGTCTGATGTGCTAGAGCCCTGAATAATTCCTTGCACTCCTGTGCTTTCTCTCTAGTCAGCTTCCAGATCTTTAGCCTTGTCTCTTTGACCTTAGAGCCTCCTCTGACCACTGCTGGCAGCTGTTTGTGGCATCCAGTTGGTTATGCTGTGGGCTGACTGTTTCAGTGGGAATGACTTTGCAATCGCTGATTCTACCTCAGTGTCTTTTCCTTATGAAGGGGAAGTCTACCTGAGTTGCATATTGGACACCCTTGTGTATGGTCTGGTGACTGCCTCTCTTGCTGAACCATATGTTGGCCACCATTAAGCCATGTGCTATACAGAACTCTAGAATGGCCTCTCCTACTTTATTTCTGTTGTCCTACCCATATAGATCCAGGCAGTCCTCATATACTATTCTGTCTGACCCAATGTGTCCCTTCCGAACATCCATAATTATCTCCAATTCCTGTTACCCTGCTTTATCTAGTAGGTCCTGCAAATGCTGTTAGAATGCACTCTTTCATTAACATGGCAACCCTACTGCGGAGAATATTCTGAGATGATGAATAATGCCCTATTCTTTCAGTGGAGTCTGACTGCCATGTCTGCTGCTAATGCTGATGACATCCCTTTCTGTCTTCTGAAGCCTTTCCCTCTCCTCAATCCTCACACCATTTATAGTCTGTCCTCCTCCTAAGTAGTAGACTCTGGATCCCAAGCCAAGACTCTTTGATACATAGGGTGGCCAGTCTTCTCATTGCTACATTGAGCATAGCAATTATTAGTTCGGGTTTGGCAAGTTGATTGATTTTACGTCCATATTTTGCCCAAAAAAGATAACCCAGGTAACCCAGGATGAACAACTGGACATCAGGCAGCCAATATCTTATTGATCCAAGTCTTCTGGGCTTTATGGTTGTCACACACACTGGCCAATGGGGGCACATAACCCCCCCCCCATCGTTACCATGAGTCCCTGATGTAGTTTTAGTAGGCTGGGTCCTCAACCCACTTACCACCGGTAAATACCCATTCCCATTCCCATTTTTGACAACATTAGTCATCACATCTGAATCACCTAAAGACAATTTTTACATCATCAAGTAGCTAGCCCTGACATGGTGTGCAGTCTGTGATCCATGTTCTATTTTGGGGATGCTGCGGACCACAGTTGATACCTAAAGAGGTTGGTTTATACAGCTCTTTCCCCTATAGGCACCAATTTGTGCTGCTGCCCACAACTCCATTTTTGAGGTATCAACTCAGCATGTTTTTCAGATGTGGGAGGAACCCCATAGAGATATTAACAGAACATGCAAAATCCATTCAAGCATTAGCCAGAGGTCAGGAGTGAACTTTGTACCAAGGTGTATGGGAGGCGAAGACCTTAACTATTATACCAACTGGTCTCTTATATCTTAATCTAACAGCAAAATATTGACGGCAAAAATTATAGGATGAAGCTTGAGCTCTCGAGCTTTATTGCCTGATATAAAACTCACCAATGATCAGAATTCTTCCAATGGAAATCACACTGTCTAAAAGTTGTGCCAGCAGTTATGCCCTTTTTTGAGTTGATGCTAGTGCAGAGTTGGCATATATATAAGTTTGGGGGTGGGGTGGGGATATGCTTCTGTAAAAAAAAAAAAAAAAAACTTAAAAAGTGTTTTTTTCTGCCAGTTTTACTGGCAAAGGCCGCTTGGGGTTTCCAATCCTTGCTGCTTTCAGTTTCATCTGTTTATGGTGGAACAAGCAAAAGTATCTTAATTCAAAAATATCTAAACATGCAATATTGACAAAAACAAAATTATACTAAGCAAGGGTTTAACAGGGTATGGGGAAGTTGCAGGGGAGCTTGTCACCCTGAAAAAAATTGGTTTTGGATGTGGTTAGATTTTGTCAATAATTTGTGCATAGATAACATTGTGTTTATGTAAAATATAGACATGTAAAGAGTTCACTGGATGTATCGTTTGAGAATGTATATACTGTAATGTTCACAGTGACACAAGAACAAACAACAGAGGTCATGAAGCAATGAAACTCTCAGAGGTGATGGTCTGCAGGCACTACAGACTTTGTCTGGCATGGACCCAACTAAACTGGCACAGAAATGTCAAGATGGTAGGATCTCAACAGGGCATAGCTGAACAGTCTGTGTGAGCAGAGCAGTGATGTACATATAATCAAATGCAAACAGTGCAATAAACAAGGTCAAAAAGTCAATCCACCTGCTTGTTGTTAAGACATTCCAGAGAGCAGCAAACATTGTGATGGCATGTCATGGTGGGAAATTTCATTTTCCATGTTTAGGAAAACATTTAACTATAAACATAAGAAAATGACAACAATCTGAATTTTGATGACAAAGCTATATACAAACTTTACAATCTGCTGGCAAACTGATGATACGAGTTTTCACAGACATACTTTGTGAATATTCTTTAAATCAATCCTCAGTCAAACCAAACCACTCACACAGAGGAACCAGTAAAGCAGTAATGAAACATTCATCCTGCTATAAGTAAAGAACCTGAGAACCAGCTAATTTCAACATTCATACTATCAGAATGAACAGTTTATAATTTGTCTATTTGCTGAGCTTCCAGTTTGTGCACCTTTATATAAGCTGCAATATTAGAATTCGAGTCCACTATGCCTGCTGGCCATTTGGCAAATTAAAGCTATTTTGAGAAACGACAGTAGTGAACTGTGTTATTACTGCAACACTACACATGCACGTACACATGCACATGCACATGCACACGCACACACACACACACACACACACACACACACACACACACACACACACACACACACACTGTTTGTTTTATATATATATATATATATATATTATATATATATATATATATATATATATATATATATATATATATATATATATATATATGGGTATATGACACTTAGTCATATACTTACATAACTGAAATACTCAAGATTGACAAAAAGTGGTTGATTCAAAAAATAAAATTTGAAAATAACAATAATAAAAATAAAACAGTATTTTTTGCAAGAAGGGCAAGATCCCCTGCAACTCCCTATGTGGGGGGACTGTGCTTCCACACACCCTGCTAATTATATACACCAACACTGAGACTGCTGTATAGTGGAGAAAGGGCAAACTGCCCAAGCCACATTATGATCTTACACAAAAAACAAGCCAGTACATTTCATTGTCTGATTTTTGATCAGCTGACAGGCTTTTTCCCACCCAATGATTGCACATTGCACAATTTGATCACCTAAATGACACCAATATATGTGTATTTTTATATATCTATATCTATTTATACACACACATATATATATATATATAAAATGTATGTGTGTGTGTGTATGTATATATATATATATATATATATATATATATATATGTATGTGTATAAATATATATATATATATATATATATGTATATATATATATATATATATATATATATATATATATATATATATATATATATGGGTCTATTTCTATTCGCTGACATCCCATTTCACTGAAACCCATTTCGCTGACAGCCCCATTTCATTGTCAAAAGTGATCAGGGCAAGTACCTGGGATTTGCCCCCCTCCCCACTGTTGTGCGACTGTGGAGTTGTAATATATAGTTGGGGGGTGTGGGGCGCACAGCCCCCCACCTTGAAAGTTTGTCTATGAAATGAGCTGTCAGCGAAATGGGTTTCAGTGAAATGGGATGTCAGCGAATAGAAGAAGACCCATATATATATATATATATATATATTCATTTCAGAATGTCAAGTTACTGAAAACTCAAACTTCAGAAGGTTGAGACCATATGCGAGTTTTCAGAAACTCAAAATTCCAAAGTTAAAGAAAAAAAAGGAAAAAAAAGTCAAACATATCATTTCTGCAGGGGGGCAAACCCCCCTGCACCCTTCCTATGTAAATATACTATCTCTGTGATCGTACTATAGCGAGGAAATGGGAAATCTCCCAATCTGCGCTTCTGCATACGGCACGGAATGAGAGATTTTCCTTTTCCCTACTGTATTGTGATCTCAGAGTTGGTATATTGAAGTAGGGTGTGTGTCTGTGGGGCGAAGGGGGCCTTGCCTCCCTGCAGAAATTATGTGTTTGACTTTTTTTCTTTTTTTTTTTTTATTTCACTTCGGAAAAACTCGATCATATTGTCTTGACCATATGAAGTTCGAGTTTTCAGTAACTCGACATTCTGAAGTGAAACCATGTGTGTGTATATATATATATATATATATATATATATATATATATATATATATAGCTAGAATCCAAAAGTGTTGATCTCAGTGTAAGTCTACCATTATTCCAAAAGACTTGGTGTTAATGTAAACGGCTTAACACAGTGTAAGTCCTGTCTATAAATAGACTTATACTGGGGGCCATATTCAGAAAGACCTGCTCTTGGTGTAAGTTCTTATTTACAATGAGAGGAATTATTTTGAAATTGGGCCCATAATACATAATATCTTCACATACACACACATGCATAGGTATATGTAATGTATAGACATAGATGTGTACGTGTGTGTGTGTGTGTGTGTGTACATATATATATATATATATATATATATATGTGTATATATATATATATATATATATATATATATATATATATATATATATATATATATATATATATATATATATATATATATATATATATATATATATATATATATACATTGTGCTTCATTTAGTGTCCTTCTGCATAATGTCTGATGCATATATGGCTGTATAGTACAGTTGTGCGGAAGGATGTTACACAATGCACACATGTATATCTATATATTTTTCTATCTATACACATATATATATATATATATATATATATATATATATATATAATATATATATATATATATATATATATATATATATATATATATATATATATATATATATATATATATACCTACAGATGTATATAAACTGGCTGATCAGATGGCTACTTACCTGTACATCAGATGTAATCCATACACAGAAGACAATTAGCACAACAATCTAGACCTAATATTCAGGCACAAATCCCTTCTTCCTAACAGCCTTCAAAATCGTAGTGGGAGTAATTATTTCTCTCCAAAATGAAAAAAAGAGAAAGAAAGAATTAAAATCATAAATAACAAATTTTACCAGAAAATAAATAAACAAACACAATGGAGCCACCAGAAAACCAATAAAACATATTTTTTCAGCTTATTTTCAAGAGATGTTCACAAATCTACCAAAAGTTGACAAGTTGAGCTCAAATGTTCAACACACCATATATGGACTGCTTTCATGATTGCCAAGTTTCTAGCTTAGTGAAGAGAGTAGAGTTGTGTAAGTTGAACTTACCATAAAATTAGATGTTTGAATGATCACTGCTGCAGTAGCCTTAGTTATATGGGTTATATCCTGCCAAGAATATAATACCTAGCCAGCTACCAAAGCTTCAGGGCACCTTCCACTCACCCAAACTGTCAGGTAGCTTGATTGAAGCTGACTAAAAGACAAGTTTGAATACAGAGCCCTTCAGTGTTTTCCAGGCACCAGAGACAGGGAGGTTGAGACCTAAAAGGGCAATGCTTTCTCACAATTACTAAATAATACTATTAAATATGAAGTAAATTCAAGTTCAATCTGCTTTACCTATTAGACCTGTAGCTTGTAGGAGATGTATATAATACAGAAAGGTCTTTTTTCTTTGTTTTGTAAAAGGTTACACTTGAATGGATGAGACCATTTCCCAATAGCAAAGAGAGTGAAGTAAGATTATCTTTAAAATAATATATGATAGCTATACAAGCAATAATAAGGGTGGGAAGCATTTTTCTACTTTATTCAGCTCATGGAATACTGTCAAATGGATATAGCTTAATCTCTTATAGCAGTATTACAATATCAAAAATGAAATTCCTTTTTTATATTTAAAGTTTCTCCTAATAACTGATTTCAGTAAATAAAAATGGCAAAGATCATTAGAGTCTGATTTTACAGTGTAGCAGTAATGTTGTCATGGATATCACACTCCTATTTTTTCAAGTAATAAATCCTTGTGAAGGCAGAGCTACTATAATTGTGTATTGTGAAAAAATGTTAGTTTAGGGCTTGTTGACAGTAGGCACATTATCAGGATTTTTGGTATATAGAACCAGATTAGTCAGTCTGCTAAAGTACGACTACAATATGACAGCATTATGTTTCCAGCAGAACAGCATTTTACCCATACCCTCTGACCTACATTTACTTTCAATACCATCTTGCTGCTTTTAACTTCCTACATTACTTAAACTAGGTTCAAATTCAGGTATAATGATGATTGGTCAGTAGTGTCAGCCCTTAACTTATTCATAACTACAGTGCAAATAATAACTGGTTGATGAAATAGCAGTATTATCTGTGACCGTGACAGCTTTCTGGAGTAACTAATCTGATAGATTTTAAAGTAAAATAACAGAAGAGGAACTAAAAAACACACAGTTTATAGACTGGCATGCCAAGCATAGCTTCCGTCAACTTAAAAGCAGAAGTAGCAGCTTTAAAATGTCATAGGAGATATGCCTGTGGTTTCTTACTATCAGCTGAGCACAGCATATAGAACGAATCACAATCGACCATTGTTTGCATGATCAGGAATAACAAAAACATACATAAACTACTTACATTGTAGTGTTGCTAGAGGCTGTAGTCTAGTTTTTAGAAAAAAGTATACTTTTTGATTAGATCCAATGCCTGTACGTGGCACCATGTAATAAACACTGATGATACTGCATTGTTGTGGACTCTGCAGCAAATATGATTAAATTTAATACAGTTTGTATATTATTTAAATTAATGTACACTTACCACCATGATGTCAGAATGCTTCTTCTGCTTTGATCATAGTCACAAATGAGACAAAAGATGTTCTAAAATGACTGAACATGGGCAGATAAAATGACTGAATACGGCAGATAAATATTATGAGTTTAAAAACAGAAATGACTGACTAACTCAACTATTTTAAATGGACTGAGAAATCTGAAAACTGCAGTACTAGGGGATTTACAAATAAGAAGAGCTATTAAAAGGCCCTGACTCAGTGTAATGGGCAAAGAGAGTGAAACTATTCGCACATAGTATGTGTGAGAGTGATAATATGAGAATATACTGTTTTAAGGAAATCACATAAAAACCTCAGTATCTCATTTAATGTTTATGTCATTTTAAGTGGCTTAAAAGTCACAGCCATAACTCTGTTACTAAAATCCAAAGATATCAGTATTGGTGGAATCTGCTTTGTAAAGATAGCATTTCATAAATCACAACATAACAAGGATATTTAAATATACATGTGATACAAAGAATGTTATAAGCATGACACTGAGAGATTATATTTGGCAAGACTCATAAACAGTTTGTAGTGTCACAGAATAATATAGATACAAACAAACATTCAAACAAACTGAAAATGTTCTGTGTAGGTAGATCCTGCAATCAAAAATGGGTTTCTGGTGCCTCACTATAAGATGCTTGCTCCAGGTATTCTAGAATGTCCTGCAGCCATGCTAACAAAGAAAATCACCATGTAGAGAGCTACAACCTGATTTACTAAGTCAGCTTGATACAGAAAGGATTGCTACTTCAGACACGGTACACCTCCAGACCAAAGCATTCATATCCTGAAAATAATCACATTTGCTATTTCTACTTCAGAACTAGTAATTTTCTTGCATGCAAGGTGCATGCTAATAAATAAATCTAATAGTACCAAGTTATGGTGATAGCATTCATTCATATCAGGTTGTTCTGTATTCCGTAAACTTTATCATTACTAAAGTAACTACTCCCTCGTAATCATCATGATATCCTGATCACTCACAAATGCATTTCCATTTCACTTTCACATATTCAATCGTCATGCCAGGTGGTTACAGACACAAATCAGTACCTCCTACAGTATGTTATTAAGTTGGTCATAGCCTTTTTTTTTGCTTTTTTATCTCTAATTGTTACGCTGAAACTGCTAGTGGATACTTGGGAGCTGGTAAAGGAAGACCTCTGACCCCTCAAATTCATTAACAAACCAGCTGAGAATGCACTCTTCATAAGAAGTATGCTAGGTCATCTGCAAACATCATAGGTGATGTTCTGGTGTCTTAATTTTTTTCAGTTAAAATCCATTTTTTAAGTTAAAAAAGACTGCAGTCAGCATACAAAGGCAAAGATAAACTAGAAATAGAATATGCCTTCACATGAAATTTTTACAGTAGTAGTTCAGCCTCTACATGGCTTACTTTTTCATGCTCATATTGACTCCTTCCTTAGACATATATTCTACTTCAGTACCCAAGGGCATGTTATGCACACTCTAGACCAATCACATGTGCCTTATCTGGGCTGGATTGTAATGTGCACTATGATCTCATGTAGTATCTGAAACATCTTTTGAACACCAAAGGAGTAGTTTTCTAGTGTCCATGGGTATGTGATCATCCCAACATCTAACGGTGTTTGTATGTGTGTGTGTGTGTGTGTGTGTGTGTGTGTGTGTGTGTGTGTGTGTGTGTGTGTGTGTGTGTGTTTGTATCAGTGTGTGTGTGAGTGTCTACTTGTATAAGCATGTGCGTGCATATGAGCATTTGTGTGTACTTGCGCACTCTTGTGTGTGTGTGTGTGTGTGTGTGTGTGTGTGTGTGTGTGTGTGTGTGTGTGTGTGTGCATACACATGTGCATATGCACCAACTAATGCATGTACCTGCTTTTGCTGACTTTGCATGATGCGCATGTGTATCAGATGCTCCTGCTGTATTACAAAAGATTGAGCTTACAGTAACAGTGGCATAAGAAGTCAGAGTCATAGGTTAATAGGTTCATAGGTGTATAGTAGGCTAGTGGCCCTGGAGCCTTTACAAGCATAGCCAAAAAAAAAATTTCCAGAGAAAGGCAAGAAAATTTCAAATATAAGTCTCAACCCTGCCAAAACAAAGGACAGTCCAAAAAGTCTGATTGGCTGTTCAAGAGACCTTGTGAACGCCTCCCATCCTGGCACCTTTTCTTCTTACAGAAAGTCTGAATCTTCGTTTTTCTCTTTGGCAACAGATAGTTTCAGATAAATAGGTTCTGAAAATCAATCAAGGTTACAGATGGCAGTGGGATGAAATTCTCTCTTTCCAGGGGGTCATTCCTCATCCTTGTGATCAGAATCTTGTTTCCACTGATTCTTCATCACATACTGTTCCAAGGAGTGATAGAACTAGCTCCTCCTTCCCACATGGGAAACAATTTTTATTCAAGGATGCTCCTCGTGCCAAAAAAAAGAGCATGTTTAGATACCAATTCTGGATCTTTTTTCTTTCCTAAACCTGTTTGTGATAGTGCTCGAATTCAAAATGATGTCACTTTACAATCTGTTACATCTTCTTGCTAGACTTAAAAGGTGCTTATCATCTCATCTCTATTCATCTAGACTTCAGACTTCAGATGTTTCTTAAGATTTTGTGTGTCTAGATCACATTATCAGTTCTCTGCCTAACCCTTTAGACTAGCTACTGCACTGAGTGTCTACAAAGTGTCTAGTTCCAGTTATAGCTCATTACAGGCTACAGAGCATCCACATTTTTCCCATATTTAGATGACTTGCTTATCTTTGCAGTCTTTTTCAAAGTGTCAGGACTCTTTCTCTCTTGGGTGAGATCTGTTACAAAAGCTGGGATTCCAAGAGAACATTCAAAAGTCGTTCTTTACTCCTTCACACATTATTGTGTTCCTGGGAAAAAGATAGATCTATATCTGGTTCTATTTCTACGGTTTTCCACTCAGGCATCAGTCACTCTCAGAGGAATACCTCAGGATTTGGGGACTCATGGCATCTATTATTTTCATGATAGCCATGGAAAGACATCGCATAAGAAAGATATAGTGGTATCTGAAATCTCTTTGCTCCCAGCACCAACACTCTTTATCTTTTCAAATCCCAGTGTTGGGGTTTGTCAGAAGAGAAAACAGTTGGTGAAGACATCACATATCCTTAAATCCAGGTCTTCCCTTCTCCCTCCCTGCTCCAAAGCAATCGAAGAGCAGTTTCAGGAGAGATAAAACTGCAGGGGGTGTGGAACACCTGGGACAGATGCAAGCACATACATTTCAAGAAGATGCTTGCCCTGATCAAGACACTCAACTCTCTGAGCTATATTTGTTCCCTGCAACCTCTCAAGTGGTTATAAACAATACCACAGTCATGTGGTACCTCAACAAGTAAGGAAGAACCAGGCTGTACCCCTTTTGTAGACTAGTCATGTTAGCTTGAGATATAGCTTCACAGCATAATCTCACTCTACAGGCATTCATGTTAGCTTGAGATATAGCTTCACAGCATAATCTCACTCTACAGGCATTCTACATTCTGTCAGATCAAAATTGTCCAAGCAGGACCAGGGCAGACCCTCATGAATGGGAACCAGATTTGGGGGGGGGGGTCTTCCAAGGTTTGATCCATTTGTGGGGAGTTCCTCAAGTAGACCTCTTTGCCTCTTCTCTGAACAATCAGCTGGCAAGATTCTGTTCTAGGACTTCAAACAAGAAGGCCTAGAAGACAGATGCTTTTTCTTTTTCTTGGACAGGAATGTTCCTGTTTGCTTTCCACCCTTTCCTGTAATATCCAGGGTACTTCTGAAGATTCAAAAGGAATCTCCCGAGATCATTGTGGTGAAGCTCTTGTAGCCTAGGCCACCTGGTTCTCCTTTCTTTTGGAAATGGCCAGGGGCAATTACCACAAGCTTCTTCACAGACTGGATCTGCTCACACAGAAACAGGAGTGTTTGATACATCCGAAAATTAATCAACTTCAACTGAGTGTGTAGATGATAGGTTCTTAATTCCTTTTAGGCATCTATTTACTGAGGACATGCAGCAGGTACTAATGGAGGCAAGAAAAACTTACTGTTAAAAAAATCATGTATTAGCAAATGGAAAAAACTTTCTAGTTGATGTCAACAACATAACCGGCACCTATTCAGGGCTAGCTGTTCTCTGTTTTTACAGTATTTGTGTGTGTTACTATCCTATATGCTCTCTTATCCTTCTAACAAGGTTCATTTCTTTGTGTCTGCCATGGGTCCTCCATTTTCAGTGCAGCCTCATGTCAAAATATTTTTGAAAGGGGTTTTGCATAAGGCTTCCAAGAAAATTGGTGGTCTCTCCTTGGGATCTTAATTTTGTGTTAGAGAAGCTAACACTTGCTCCATTTGAATCAGCTAACCTGGCTGACTTCAGGTTTTTAACATGGAAGACAGATTCACTGAGTACTCTTATCTCTGCAAGAAGTGTATCTGAGTTGCAGGCTCTTATGGTGATTCAACACTATCTCATCTTCCATAGGGGCAGCGTTTCTTTGAGAACTAATCCTTCCTTTATGCCTAAAGTGGTATCTGAGTTTACTTTAAGACAAACTATCCATCTTCCTGTTTTCTTTCATGAACCGAAAATGAGGGAGATCATTTGGATGTATACAATAAACTCAAATACTATCTTGAGAGAACTAAATCTTTCAGATCTTCAAAGCAATTGTTCAGTTCTTGTGAAGGTAAGAAAAAGGGAAAATCTGTGCCCAAATGGTTGTCTAAGGCCATTACCTTTTGCTATACTCACCATGACAAAACTATTCCAGGCAGGGTCAAGGCTCACTCTGCCAGGCCTTGAATTCATCTATGGCTTTTTGGAAAGGTTAGGATTCTAGAAGTATTCTAGAAGATGCTACATGGTCTTCTTTGCATACTTTTATGAAGCGTTATAAGCATGACTCCTTCTTGATGTCCAGATCAGGCTTTGCAATGACCTTTCTCCAGGGGCTCCTAAACTCTTCTCCTTCCACCTCCCACATGTACTAAGCTACAGTAATCACCCCATATAACTAAGGCTACTGCAGCAGGGATAAATATGATGAACATATACAGCTGTGTAAGTAAACACACCATAACAGTAGATATTCGGATGATCACTGCTGTTGTAGCTGCTCCTTCCTTCCATTCCCTTTATGTTTTGGTATTCGTTTTAGATCACGGTGTGAACATTTATTTTTTTGTTGTTCCTAGCATTTACCTTTCAGGGCTCATCCTCTCTCTTTCTGCTGGGAGGAAAGCTCTGAAGGGCTTTTTGCCCAAACATGTCTTTTAGTCAGCTCAGCTTGAGCTGCCTGACAGTTTGGGTGCATGGAAGGTGCCCTGAAGCTTGGGAAGCTTATCAGTTGTTATATCCTTGGCAGGATGCAACCAATATAGCTAAGGCCAAGGCTGTTGCTGAAACAATCATTCAAACATCTACTGTTATGGTGTTTTTACTTAAACAGCTGAATTTTCTTAATATAGTTCTAGCTCTGTTAAGGCCTAAGTTGCTGAATATTCTAGTTGTCTTCTTATGAAACAGACATTAAGTGCCAAGATAAACCTAAATGCATGGGGATGTTCTCATTTTTTGCTCAGTTGAATATCTAAAGAGAGCTGCTAATTAGTTACCATCTTGCATGTCTCTCCTAATTTTGCTCAGGTTAACAACTGATACACTGACTGCTTAAGGTTAAAGCAAAAAATGAAAACATCCCCAAAGCTTCAAGCCACCTTCCATGTGCCCAAACTATCAGGCAGCTGGAGTTTTCCTGTTGCTCACAGTTGAGCTGCATACATCGTCTATTAGTGGGAGAAGACATGTGATATATAGGGAAATAAGAGTTGAATTATGTATTTCTACAATGTTATTTCAATGTTTTAAGTTCTCACAATGTAAAATCAAAGGTAAGCTAGTCCCACAATTTTGCTGTGAAAGCTAAGGCTTAATATAAAATTATTTTAATTCAGTTAACAGTATGCTTCACTTACACTACTAAACTACAGAGATGACATTGACACTTAATTGCATATTTTAATATGTTTTAATATGTAAATTATGAGTTTACTTACGTTTTCCTTAAATCTGTAAATAAAATGGTAAAGAAACAATAAAACTGCCATTTTTAAAGTCTCTGAACTGGCACCAGTCAAAGAAACACTTTCCTTGGGATTCATTAACAAGTGTGTAGCCTTTGCGTGAAGCCTACGTTATTTAAGCTCACTAGTTTGATGAGCAGCGGTACTCATTGAATATGCCTGTTGTTCATCTCGTTTACACAATTATAAGTGCTTTGCCAGGGCCAGCAGAAGTGCTGGTAGCCATGAAAAGGTGCAGGGAAACTCAAGCACACAATGTAAACAAAACGGCTTGCCTGTAGGCTAACCTATTAAGTGAGCATACGTGAACAGCTTATAGAAAGTAAGGGCAGGTTGCCTGAATCAATTAAGATGCAAGAGAAGTGATTTGGGGTGACTGAACACAGAATACAATGCGATTATTTCAGAAATAAGAGGGTAGGGTAGATGAGGAATATGTACTCAGATAATGCACTCAAGTGTACCTATGTCTCAAAAAACATTTTAAGGTAAATACTTCCATATTGATATAATAATAATTAATCCTGTTCAGATTTCTTGACCTGTGCACATAAATAAAAATGGACATGCTAACAATGAATGTGAGAGGGACATAAAGTGTTACAAAGGGGAGTAAATGTGGTATAAATGTTAATAACAAGCTTGTGGTGCTGCGGTAGCGTTGTCGCCTCACAGTAAGACGCTGTCCGGTTCGATTCTCAGCTAGAGCGTCTTCTGCATGGAGACTTGCATGAATGGGCATACCTTTGTTGAAGGTTGTGCATCAGGGCTGGTAACTCAGCACGTAAAGATCAACTACCAATCATTAGTGGACCGGAGTTCCGCTGTGGCAACCCCTAACCGGGAAAAGCCGAAAGATACAACAAAGCTTAGCTGAGATAACAATGATAGTAGAGCCAAGATGAGCAAGGACAGTAGATATTTTAGGGGCTATTTGCATAGACTGCAATTACTGAATATGACACACACACAGGGAATGTATGTGTGCTAACCAAGAATACTGCTATATTCTCAACTTCATCATGTATAAATAAGAAAAAAATGAACCCTACAGCTGTTATGTCATGCAATCAGAAACGGACATGTTTTGCCATTTGTTATCATTTGCAACCATAATAAAGGGGGTATATTACCTTTAAACATGTATTAGGCAAAAGTGTTGCATCTTTATGCAAAGCCTAAACACTAATATAATAACACTCAAAATAGAAAGGCGACAAATGACACCACACATGTAATGAAATTTCATTAATTTAAGGTCACCATTCATAAACAAAGCACCTCTGCTACATGATTATACTGGGCATGCTCACAAGAAATTGCAGCGAACACTGCCATAACAGCAAGTAAACAACACAAACACACAAGAAAATGTCCCAGGGCCAATCACACTTTATAGGTTCATATGTAAGCTGCCCTTGTGGGCCATTTTTAAGATTAACCAAATTTCCCTTTTAAAGGTAAAAATCAAACTCAATACTTTGTGACTGCCAGGTAACCACCATAACCACTACTTCAACCCCCATACAGTTATGTTAGCCCTCATGTCCTATAAAGCTCTACAGTATGAAGAAAATAATTACAGAAACACATAAATATTTGGATGAAGACATTATCTGGAAAATAAGCAATGCTTGTGAGTGATCATTGTGTCTTGCCAAGACAGATATCAGAAAGCTGTGTATCAACCATTGACACCACAGAAATAGGCATACTGTTTGTGTCATGAAGAACACCCTTAAAGGGCTTACAGCACTATTCCATTATAATGGGTGTAGATCCCCTACCTTGGAGTGTGAAGCTTTAATAATGTGGCACTCTGACTGTGTCATAACTACCTTCTTTACCTAAGCCACTTCCGTCCGACACAATTATCTGACAGACATATGTCACCAGATTCAAACCCCTGTGTATCACATGACACTCTCTAAAGAGTTGTGTATTGACTGCATCTGCCACAGGAGATAGCAATGTATCTTCTCACAAATAACTGATATTAACGTGTGAAGTAAGAAAGGACTTTTGAAGATAATTAGTACAATATTAATTTGTCAGAATGTTGACAAGGAGGTACCTATGTTACACACCTGTGAGCAGTCTAGTAACAATGTTTCATGGTTAAGGAAGCTTTTTCCATTGTTTTGTACACACACTGTCCCATAAATGAACCACAATAAATCTGTGTAGGTATGCTTTGTAAGTCAGTATTCAATACATATGTGCCACAGAAACACTCACACTAAGACATTTGTAGAACCGTTTCACTGCCATGAAATTACAAAATGTGTTTCATCCATCCTCAACCCCTTTTTCCTATTTTGTACATTGAGTAGTCACTTCAACAGTGTCAATCATCTCGAGCCAAGGTTTACACCACCAGGTGGGTAGCCCTGCCATGGTAGTTCATCCGTACCACTCACTCGCACCTATGGTCAATATAAACTGCTCAATCTACTTAATGCATGTCTTTGGAATGTGAGTGGAAACTGGAGCACTTGGAGGAACCCAATACAATTGCAGGAAGGACATGCAGACTCTGCACAGAAGGCACCCCAGCAGATAATTGAACTAGGGAACCTCTGTGGCCACTTATATTTGTTTGGCCAGTGTAAAAATGGATAAAAATAGCTTGATTCAGTTTTGTTTGTGTAACATCTGTACATTCATATAACATTGCTGGAAGTGAACAGCAAGCTATGTAAGACACCAACTGTGAGAAGTTATTATATCATAAGATTGTGTTACAAACTATTTGCATGAAATAAAATGACTGGGGGAGATCTTTCCCACTGCAATTGTACACATTATAACTGTGGTGGATGTCATTCATGCATAACAATATAAGAACATTCAATGCTTACAGTCAGTCAGTGTGGCTTTTGAACACATGAGTATGTGATGATAGAAGCTATATGATATTGTGAAGAATGAATACTTCAGTGTACCGTTGTTGCTACATTTGTGAGATATTTGGGTATTTGAAGGTATGACATCATGTTATTGCTGCAAGGGATGTATGTACCTGTAATTTGTGTAAAAGAGTGTTTCTATATGTTTATTTATCACCCAACATTGCCTGATGCTAGGGATACCCGAACACATGCAATGTGTAATATAGTCGTCACTGTGATGATAGAATGGCAATCATCTACGATGTGTTGATAATCATGGATTCAAACACAACTTACTAAGGCAACAACATGCAGAACATTGTCTCTTGTCCTCATGCCACAGGAGAAGCCTTAGTACGTCTCTAAGGAAAGACAAATTTCATCAAATGGCATCATCAGTAACAAAACATTTCTCTGTGAAGAAATGAGCAGATGTTCTTGTAAGAGGAATCCCCAGCTATATATGTACACAGCAAATAGCTGGGTGACAGCATTGCTATGCACATGGACATTCACAGCCATATTGACAAAACTGATTCTAAAGATAAAGACTGAATTTGAGCTGACTACCTAAGATCACAAGGTACAGAACATTGCTTCAATTGCATGCACCACACCAGATTTTGGTTTACAGTTGTGACAATGTACACTTGAATGGATGAATAGGATGATATTTCTGCTAAAAAGGAAATAAGTGGTTGAAGAACACAATAATACAACACATGCGATATGCATGAGAAGCCTTCTGTACTCAGCAGGACAGAGAAATTCAAACTCACAGTAGTTAAGTAGTCATTTTTGGATTCAAACCACACCTACCTATTCAATCTAGTTTACCTACACAGTCTAGAGAGCATAGTATCAACACCACAGTCATACATAATTATGAGGTTGTTTTGTTTGGAAGGCATGATGTAATCATTCTGTTTCCAAAATTGGGTTTTGCCTGGGGATACTAGAAATTTATAGGGTAGTCCCCTGCTGAAAATATGTCTCCTAAGTGGGAGTTTCCAAAAGGAGTGTTGTCACAGAGCCAGTTGTACATGACAGTATACACAGTCACACTAATTTCAGCAATGGTGGATTCAAACCCATACATCAGTGTTCTGCAGAGAAGATGTTTGGAATAAAAGTGGGATAAGGGAATGAGGGAGTCCTCTCCCATTGTAAAGGTTTTTCCTGAAATGAAGTACATTCAACACATATGTTTATATAGCTATACGTACCCAACTGTACAAACACACACACACACACACACACACACACACACACACACACACACACACACACACACACGCAAATTCAGCATTGTTGTAGTCGAACCCCCTACTTATCTAGTTACAGAATCTAGAGAACACAGTATTAACTGCAAGCTATTACTGACATTACTGTATACCTGAGACATGTTATATGCTGGGAGACATAAATATTTGCATATTAGAGTAATCAGTTATATACCTCTTTTTTTCATAGAGGTTCCACACTTAATTTGTTAACACTGTACCTACAAGACGTGTCCTTAAGGATTGTCTCTGTTTGATGTCAGCAAACGACAACCATTGCATGGTTAAATAAAAGTTATTAACTTTTGCAGGCATCAGTTTTACTATTTGTATGTGTTCAGAATATTAGATTTTCTCTTAGGTAGTAAGTGGATGTGCTATCCTTTGCCTCCTAGCAAGAGCTACCGCATATTGTGCATGAGTATTTTTGTCAACACCATCTGCAGCTGGTGATTCTCCCTCAGACTCCTCATCTGTATCTGCTAAAGATACTGTCTCTGCCTTTGGTCCTGAAAACTGTGGTCTTGACCCTTGTTGTCCTTATTGAAGCTGTTTCCTGAGAATTATATTGTGCAAGATGGCACAGACTGTGAGTATTTGGGCAGAGGTGGCTAGGTCATACTGTAGGATGCTTCCTGATGCATCTAGACAATGGCACCTTGATTTCAGCAAGCCAAATATGTATTCTATGATATATCTAGTTTGAGCTTGGGCATTGTCAGATCCTTCTTCAGTGGGGTTGTGTAGGTTTCTCATGGGTATTATGAGACAAGGTTCTAGTGCATAACCTGTATTGCCTACTAAATACCTTTGTGGAAAGTCACCCCCTAACAAACTGTGTACAGCTCACAGGTGTGAGATATGTTTGAGACATGAAAACTGACTGGGTTACCTGCACAGACATTGTAAATGATCCCTTGGGCATTACAGCCAACCTGACAGTTTATATAGTGGTATCCTTTCCTGTTAATGTACATCTTTACCTGTACACTGAGTGAGGCTTTTATTTCTATGTGTGTGCGATCCATGGCCCTCAAAACTTCAGGGAAGTGTACTATTGCATAAAAGTCATGCATGGTTCTTCCTCTCTGCTCTGGGGTGCATGGGAAACTGATATGCTTTCTTGTATGTTATAGTATTGCTTTAAAATTATGTAATATTTTAGAAGCTGAGGCCACATCCCTAATATATTCTCCTGTGAGTCTGTGGAATGTACCTGTACTCATATATGTACTCCTAATGCTACACATACTTTTGTTTCCACTGGGATGGGTTCTGCATACTTTCCATGAGACCTTAGGTGAGGGTGGCAGAGGTTACATAGTTCCTCTAGTGTTTCCCCTGTCTACCCAGCATTGCTCTCTAATTTTTGTGCCATGCAGTATATGATAAGTCAAACTGGGTCTAAACACCCACCTTCTTCTTGGCGGAAGTCTGTCCCCAGCAGCAGCAGTACCACCACCTTCAATTAAAGCCTATTGCACATGCAAGTTAATGATGGCAGCAGCAACCCCCTAATATTTTTAAGTGCAATTGTGGCTGTAATCCAAAGAAAAGCCAGCACTGAGTGTACATGATCACTTTAGGGGTCCCTGAATAGCTCCGCCATGTTGGATTGGTTAATTACCTTTGTGAGCCATTTTATGAATATGAAATACCACATTATTGAGTGCATGCCATGATGTGATATGTACATGATAGTAGCACTTAGTGTAGGTATTCTTGAATCCAGACCCTTATTTTCATGATTAAGTAGTGTAAATTACACGTTTTAGACCATTTCTGCATCTTGTGAAACTTTTTGTTTTCACATGGATTCACTGCTCACATTGGAAGGTATGGCTGGCCTGCTTTCATCAGGTTTTAGAATAGCTATTACTCAAAAGTATAAAATAACCAATTTAAGGAAAATAAAAATAAACGGATGCAATTTTTTTTTGAGTCAGCATTTATGTGCCTATTTACATAGACAGGTGTATGTCAATGGCAGAAAGGAAAATAAATTGTGTGTGGGCAAAGGAAAAAAACAGAACATATCTGCAAAGTAGTAAAAAATACTGAATATACTGATTTACTCCCGATTATGAATATATTTTATAGGTTCACAGGTTTTACTAGGCAAATGACCATAAGGGCCTTCTTAAACCTGACCATGCATTCCAAATCTCTGACAAGTTCTGTTATCCTTAATAAATGTAAGCAGGGGTTTGGGAGGTGAAATTACAAGCAGGGGCCTGAGAGATGAACCAGTTACAGGCTGCCTGTGTCCATTAAAGACATGGGTGCCAAACCAGGGATGAATTTCCTGTTCCCCAACCAGTTGTCCAAGTTACACTTGAATTGGGTTAGGGAAGAACTCTGCTTCACATGGATGGGGAGCCTGTTCCAGAGAAGTGGTAGTCTCTGGGATATGTACCTATCTCTCCAGCAAGTCCTATTTATATCACAGGCAAGGTTTAAGTCTTTAGAATGGTAATTCTGGTGTTGTTTGTTTTGTGGACATGAGGGAGGTCCATCAGAGTGAGGTCTAACAACGCCCTGTATGCCAGGCATAGATCTCCCCTCAACAGCCTGTAGGTGACAGAATACAGGGATATGGCCTTGAGACAGTCTGCAGAGGACATGCTACTTACACCTTGTATTCTTTTAGTGAGGAACCTCTGTTTACATTCCAGTTATTGGATATGGCTGGTTAGGTACATATCAAAAGGGGCATTGTACTCAATGGTAGGTCTGATAAATGCCGAATACATTGGAACAATAACTTCCTTGGACCTAAAAGCCATACCTTTGTTTATAAATTGTACAGCATAGAAAGATTTCCTCACTACTATAGACATGTGATGGTCAAAGGCTAGACTGTTTATGTGTGGCCCAAGGTCACTGACTACTGGGTCAGCTTTTAGGGGTGTGTTGTCAATATAATAGTTACCAGGGGTGGATGACTTCCCGAGGGTACTAGTATGCATTTCTTGGCATTTAGTTTTAGTCCATGGCTCTGGCACCAGCTGTTTGTCTGTTTCAGCCCTTCCTGGAGAACATTTGTTTTAGTGGGTGATTCTTTGACAGCTCCTAATTTGCAATTATCTGCAAATTTAGCCAGCAGGCCATTGACACTGGCCTTGACTTCAGAGAATTAAGGTAATCTGGAGATGAAAATAAACTGTAGAGAGTGGATTTCACATAACCTACTTATACCATACAACTGGACATACAGGTTAAGGCTGGCAGAGGTCCTTGGACCAGTCCTTTTATCCAGTTAACAATTGTTAAATAAATAGATAGCTGCACAGCAAGAATCTTAACTATCACAATTGGCAAGGCAATATTTAACTTTGGGAGCGGTATGGAGGACTTTTGTTTGGTTTGAAGACTATATTGGAGCCTTACTGACAAGTTGTTTAACTGAAATTCATTCCGCGGGTCTGTTAAATCTATCTAACATTTTTTTCTTATCAGTTACGATTTGCAAACCCAATTGTGAGCCTTTTCTAAAACATTGAGTCTTTCAGTTGTCCCTTTTCCCCACTTAAAACAAAAATTATCTCAAAAGAACATTGTTTGAACAGCTCGAGCTTACCTGAAGGCAAAAACAGCTCGCACTCACTCCTGATGCACTCTGTGAACACGAGGAAGCATCTTGACCTTTGAACCGACACTGAATAGGAAGTAAAATCAAGGGAACACTTAAACAAGCAGTAAGCAGAGATGACTCACAATGTAAGAGCACTAACTGCTACCTTTATGCATTGCAACTACTACTTAAAATCAAAACAACTTATTTCTACTGTTTAAAAGTATTAAAACAGAACAATCAAGACTTTAACATTAAAACTGATACTGTAATTCCACTATTATTATACAGATGTAATTTAGGTATATAGTTAATGTTCTTTTCAAGTATGACAGATTAAAACATAATCTTTTATTCATAGTATAAGTAGTAGAAATGTGACATTAAAATTATGCCTGTACCAATATCTTGAGCTTGGAGAACATGCTCAGTCACTAAAGAAATGTTATTCTGACATGTAACAAATATTCTCTGTTGATCTGACAGCTCAAAATATATTGTCTTGTCTACACTGCAGCCAATGGGAATATGATAATGTTATTATACATATAAAAATGCACCCTCTATGAAGGAAGGAAGAAAGTATGTTATGGACTTAGTCCCACTTGTACAGTAGGCCTCTGTCTACTATTTGTATCAGGGCTCCAAAGTTCACTACGAGCTTGAGCAACCAGCAGCCTTTACCCCTCCCTTCTGTCTACCCAACAGCTAACATACCTCTTCACTTACACCAACCATCTCTTACTAAGTATCTCATCTTCCACAGTTCTTCACCAATTAGGCTACACTACTCAGAGACAGCTCCACGTGGTCCTGCAGAGTGGTCCTAGCTACAGAGAACTGAGAAAAGCGACTACTTTCCAGATTTAATTTTTTTTTCTGTTTTTTACTTGGAATACCTTCTCTTGCTTATTTTAAACAAGCTTATACTGTTTTTAACTGTTTGCTGCATTTTATAGTATCTGCACTTAAAAGTTTACCTGGTCGAAAATTAATTGAAAATCTGTGTTTGTTTGTTTAATTTAACTATTGAGGCTGCCCACTAAAGTGTGCTAGCCTGTGTAACTGATTTATTGCTGCCTTCTGTATTTCTGAGTGTTTTCTATCTAAAAACAAAAAAAAAAAAAAAAAAAATAATCCTTGTTTTCCCACCTCTCCTCGACTAGTTTAGACCAGTTTACAGGCTTTGCTGTATTCTGGGCTGTGGTGTAGTTCCTGTGTTGTCCATTACCTTACTTGGATAAGAAGGAAGTTTCTTTGTTCACCAGTGGGAGTGGGGAGCCTTGAGCAGCCTATCTGTCCCTGAAGGAAGTGACCTCAGCACAAGAGCTGTAGTAATTGGTTGTTTTGGACCATTTCTAGCTCTTTTCAAGTTCCCTGTTTAAAATCCGCATTAGCGGCTTTTGCGATTGCGCAGCGCAGCACCGGTTAAACAGGGTTAAACTTTTCCTGGCTCCGCCAAGTCTGCTCTTCAAATTTTCCCTTAGAAAGCTCTACTCTTAGAATAACCAGTCTATTTGTTATATTATAAGCATAGCACTTGTTCTCTAAGCTACTCTTCTAAGCAAGCACTCTTAAACTCAAGTAGCACTACATCCACCTACCACCCCAACCACTTCCCTTAAAGGCACAGCACTCTCTTATAATATTCTAGCATGCTGAGTGGTATATTGCTAGCATCTTCTCTTGCTCAGCTGGTTAATCTGGGAATCTTGAGACAATGCTAGAATTGTCTCATGTACACAGACAACCCTCTCCTCCTCCCAACAAACACAAATACATGTGAGAGATGCAACTATATAGCCAAACTGGAGGCTGAACTCTCACAACTCAGGACTGGCAAGACCAGACAGGAGGAGAAGGTAACCACACACACACAACAAACCCAGTCACACATAGACCTACCCCAACTGCAAATCAAGCACATAATAACACAAAAACATACTCGGAGGCTCTATTAAAAAACTTACCAAAACAACAGAGGCTCCCAAAGCAGACACCCAAAAATCCACCACCTCAAAACATAACACATGCAACACATACTTCAATAAATTGGTGTGTCAATAAATCACAGCCCTTAAGGCCAAACACTATGCCTGATACACTAGTGATAGGTGACTCTATAGTCAGACACACTGATGTCCCACTTACCAGGCTGAGCAAGGAGAGGGTAATGGTAATCTGCCTATCGGGGGCTAGGATCTGCCATATAACACATGCACTCAGGTCACTCAAAAGCACGTACAAATATGACTCCATCATTGTCCATGCCGGCGTGAATGACCTGAGACGTACCTCCTTGGACTACATGAAAAGACACATTGAGGAGCTCTCTGATTATGTAGCCCAGGCTGGTATGACCCTGACCTTGAACAGCATCCTGCCCTCACCAAGAATGATGCCACAATACAAAGACAAGATGATCAGCTTTAATAATTGGCTCAATTACTGGTGTCATTCTAGGGGGATCCAATGTCTGTCTGCTTGGGATGACATGCTGGACAAGCCACGCTGCTTCGCAAGGGACGGCTTACACCTGTCACCACTGGGCTTCCGGATATTGGCTAAGGCTCTTGCCACCCCCATAATGCCTTTTTTAGGCAAGGCTCAAAAGACGAACCCACCTCCTTAGAAAACAAAAATGGAAAAAAAATAAGGGTAATGCTGCTCAACGCCAGAAGTCTAAATCTTAAGATGCAGGCTCTCGGAGCACTCCTCAGTATGGAGAACATCGATGTCTGTGCTGTAACTGAGACCTGGTTCAAGGCTCCTGAGAGCACCCCAGCACTACTAGGCTTTAGCTCGTATCATGCTTTTCGGCCCCAAAACCCAGGCCGAACCACAAAGGGAGGGGGAGTGTCCATATTCATCAAGGATACTTACACCTCTAGGTTAGTGGCAACTCATGAAGCATTGGAGACCATCCAGGTGCAGCTAACCGTAGGCAAAACTGCTATACAACTGGTTGCATGTTACAGACCACCCTCCCAATCTCAAGAACCCCACTCAGCCTTCCTGAAGACATTGGAAGATATGAATGTCTCACCAAATACCATCATATTGGGAGACTTCAACTACCCTAACATAGACTGAATGCACTATTCTAGCCCTAACACCCTAGCCCAAAGGTTCCTGGAATTCATAAACTCAAATGCAATGGAACAGCTAGTCACCTCTCCCACAAGAGGGGATAATATACTAGACCTGATCATCACAAACATGGGGACAAAATGCTCCACACCAGAAGTATTGCCCTCACTGGTGAGATCTGACCACAAACTAATCACCCTGGATATACATTTACCACCTCCACCCCCAGCACAAAAGACTACAGTGAGAAACTTCTCAAAAGCTGACTTTACACTTCTCAAGACTGAGATGGTATCATTTAAACCCTCAGGGCCAATGGAAACCACATCCCACAATGCTGAATCCTACACAAATGCTTTCTATGGACATCTCCAAGAATACATGGATTGTGCAATCCCAAATAAAACCAAGACCCTCTCCACCAAAGGAAAGCGTCCTGTCTGGTGGACCCCAGTCATAAACAAATTGTATAACAAAAGAAGGAAGCTACTGCAAGACAGAGCAAAATCCCATAAAGGGAAGGCATCTCTGATCAGCACTAGTAGAAAGCTACGTTCTCTCATAAAAATATCCAAGGCCAACTTTGAGAGAAAAATCGCCAAGGACACTAAAGATAACCATAAGGCATTCTTCAGTTATGTTAGAAACCTGGGCGGAAACACTCAGATATGCTCAGAGTTAGTACACAACGACAAAAAATTTACCGAACCCACAGATATTGCCAACATTCTGGCAGACAGGTTCAGTGCAAATTTCTCCCCTCCTTCACCTCCAAAAGAAGAAATACTCATCCCAGCTGAATGTAACCTCCCTGTCATCTCTGATGTCCAGGTGAGAACCGCCCTCAACAAAGCAAAAAACACAGCATCTATGGGACCTGATGGTATCACCGGCTGCGTGATACGTGAACTCCAAGAGGAGCTAAACCCGCATATAAAAATGTTATTTAACCTTAGCCTTACTACAGGATATGTACCTGAACACTGGCATACAGCAACAGTGGTACCACTCCACAAGGGAGGCTCCACTACAGACCCTGGGAACTACTGCCCCATAAGCTTGACCAGCCTGGTTTGCAAAGCTATGGAAAGAATTATTATGGAACTCATAAACAACAACATTGGGGACCTATAGACACTTGATCCCACCCAGTTTGGCTTTGTAAAAGGCAGATCCTGCCTTTTGAACCTGGTTGACTTTTTCGAAACAGTCACTAGAGCCATTGACGAGGGCAAGGCAGTCCATACAGCCTACCTGGACTTGGCTAAAGCCTTCGACACAATACCCCACTCAGGGATCATAGAAAAGCTAAACAGCTTAAAAGTAAATCCATATGTCACAAGATGGGTTGCAAACAGGCTAAAGAACAGAACCCATAAAGTCAAGATTGCAGGAGCCATGTCAGAGTCAAAGCCAGCCACAAGTGGTGTCCCACAGGGCTCTGTTCTGGGACCCCTTTGTTCGGCATTTACTTCTCAGATGTGAAAGCAAACATGGGAGGGTTGTGGCTGACAAAGTTTGCAGATGACTGCAAAATAGGCACCATAGTCGATACACCAGCTGACACATACATCCTACAGAAAGGCCTCACCGAAACGGACAACTGGTGCCGGAATCACGGCCTTAAACTGAATGCCAAGAAATGTATAGTCATCCCCTTTGGGAAAAACAAAATACCCACAAATTATCACATAGACAGTAACCCACTGAGTACCGAAAATGTAATCAGAGACCTGGGGACCTAAGTTGATAGTGACCTCTCATTTGACACCCACATTGCCAAAGTGGTTAGAAAGACTTTCTACCTTGCCCACCTTATCATGAAGGGGTTCACATCCAGATCAAAGGAGGTCATCGTGCCCCTGTACTCCTCCCTTATCAGGCACATGATTGAGTACAATGCCCCATTTGGTATGTACCTCACCCGGCACTTACAACAGCTGGAGAGACCCCAGAAGTACCTCACCAAGAGGATCAAGGGTTTCCAACATATGTCATATGCTGCCAGGCTAAAGAAACTCCAGCTCTATTCAGTAGCATACCGCCTGCTCAGAGGTGATCTGTGCCTGACATACAAGGCCATGTCCAGCCAGGAATTGATGGACATGCTCCACCTCAAAAAATCAAAATCCATAAGAACCACGAGAGCCAAAGATTTAAACCTCAGTACAAACATGAATAGAACATGCTGGAGGGACAAATTCATAACTCAGAGGCTTCCCATACTCTGGAACAAAATCCCAGTCCATGTTAGGCAGAGCCCCTCGCTGACTCTCTTCAAGAGAAATCTTGACGAGTGGATGGGAGATCGTAGGTTTACCCCGGGGGTCACCCCTGTAGCGCTACTTAACAGAGGCACAGTAAACTAATTTTAATAAGTAAGGGGGTCTTCAATGTGTCACCACTAGACAAAGGCACAGTATTCTAAATTTATTCTATACACCTTAGTACCACTACATGGGGTGACAAAAGCCACATCTCTAGGGTTAGGCTTGCAAATGCCTCAGGGCAGATAGCCTAGTACTAAACTATGAAACTATGAAACTATAATTAGCCCCCTCACATACTTTCCTACAATACTATATTTGCCCACTAGGTGGCACCCTTTTCATATCCAGTTTTCACTACCTCTCTCCCTGCTTTACCTCTGTAACTTCACTATATTCCTTAAGTTCTTGACCTGCTCCTCCTCTTACTCACCTTGTGCTGAAACAGTATCTACCCTCCTGTATCTTATGTTTGTTAGACTCCTGTATTATTTCAGACCTTTCCCACTCATGTCCTACCTTACTTGCCTCTAGCTACCTGCATTTCTGATAGTTTTTTGCCAGCTTCTCCTTCAATTGTCTCAACCTGCTCCGTTCGCCCTGCGGGCTCACTCCGCTCCCCTACCCTACCCCCAATTCCCACCCACCCCCAGTGGTCCTACTCTTATACCTATCAAACCACACCCTTCTCCATTCCACCAATCACCATCACAGTTCCATTAAACAATCTTCCCTATTTTCCCGCCTCTCTTCCACCACTTCCTATCTCTCCCACCACACCCTTTTGCCTTTCCGTACCACACCTACTTTACCTCTGTACCTATAGTAATACTTTATATCTACCATGGCAATGAATAAACCCTCCACCCTAATCCTCTTGCAGAAGCTACTCATACTTACACTTCTACCTCCTTTAACTCTAGCATACCTGCTAACCTCCTATGAGCAACCAATATATTCACACTTTCTCTACTCTACTAAACAATCTACCTCTTCTTCACTAGCCTCTCACACTGACCATTTCAACATTACTTCTACACACAGCTATCTACTACCTAAATACCATAGGACAGCCCACATTAGATATAACTTCCCTAATAACAGGAGATATCCATTTCTTTTCAGTAAATATACTAATAGTAGATATCTAACACTACTCCTCTCCCTAAAGGATGGAGATATTCATCCAAACCCTGGTCCTAACACCTCCATTACCACTCAACTCATCAACCCAAACCCCTCTGCTATCCACCTACTTAAAAAACCTCCCAACTCACTCTTAATAGCTCACCTCAACATACGTAACATTAATAATAAATAACACAACTCCATGCTCTCTTGCAACTCTACTCCTTTGATATTATTTGTCTAACAGAAACTTGGTTAAAACCTGTAACTAAAGACAATGAAGTTATCCCACCTGGTTACAACATCCTACGTCTTGACCGTGTAACCAAGAAAGGTGGTGGAGTAGCAGTTCTATTCAAATCTGATTTTCAAATAACCATCTTCAACCAAAAACCTCTTCAGGACTCTAATGCTGAGATACTTATTACCAAGCTTCAGCTAAACTCTGTCAAATCTATCTATATTATCTGCATCTATGTTCCTCCAGGCAATAACATTTCTACCATCGAAAACATCCTTTGCTGGTTATCTCAAAACCTTCCCGAAGAAACCATAATCTTAGGTGATTTTAACATTGATTGGAAATGTTGCAACAACAACTACCCTACTAGCCATATTAATCTCTATGGGTTTACCCAAACTATTACCTCCCCTACTAGAATAAACTAGTCTAATAAGAAAGAAAGCACCTTAGATTGGATACTCATTAATAATCAACCCCAGACTTATGAATCCGGAACCTTCCCTGATGAGGTAAGCGACCACTCACTAACCTACATTATCAGGCTCAAAACCAATGCACCCATTCAACCCATATTTAGGACAATTAGAACCAAGAAAAACTTCAACTTGGATCTATTCCTAAGTGAACTTGGACCATGTAATTGGTCCCCCTTAAAACACCTTTCTCTAGACGAAGCTGTTGATTACTTTAATGCTAATTTCCTAGCCATACTCAACCACCATGCTCCTACCCTCTCTGTCAGGATAAGAACTAAATCCGCTCCTTGGCTTTCTAAGGAAACTAAGCAAAAAATCCACCTCAGAAATAAATACTGGAATAAATCACGCTTAACTTAAAACCCTGCTGACCTTAAAAACTACAAACAACTGAGAAATAAAACAAAAATAGCCATACTGTCCGATAAACAAGCTGTGCTCTGGAACACCATTCTTTCTGCCCATCTACCTGTTAATATTGGTGTCCCTCAAGGATCCATATTGGGCCCTCTCCTGTTTTCTATATTCATCAGTGACCTTCACCAAGTAGTTCCCCAAGCTACATGTATACAATACACGGATGACTCTACACTTATATGCTCAGCCACTTCTGTATCTGAACTTCACTCCCATACACAAGACGTATTTAACTCTGTAGAACTATGGTTTACAAAACGCTGTCTCCTACTTAACCCTAAAAAAAACTAAACTTCTCCTTTTTACACCTACCAGTAAATCTCCCCCAATAGACTTCACTGTTGCATCCAATAATAGTACTCTTATATCCCAAGATCTTACTACCAAACTGTTAGGTATCACCATAGACAACAACCTTTACCTTGACACCCATATCAACAATGCTTTGAAAACTACTAATAAAAAATAGGCTCTCTTTATAGGATCAAACCCCTCCTAACTCCTGCAACCAGAATAACTATTGCCCACACCCATCTCATCTCTACCCTTTTTTATGCCTCACCCATACTTACTAATCTGTCGAAAAATAACCTTAAGAAACTAGAAAACTCCTACAATAATATAGCCAGATTTGCCACAGGTAACCCTTACAAAGCACACCACTGTATTAATCTAAAGCAACTAGGGTGGCTTAAATTACAGCAGCAACTGAAATTTAATCAACTTGCCATTGCCCATAAAATACCTTAACCTGCTAAGACGCCCATCCTATCTAACCTTATTCACCCCTACTATAACCTGAAGTCCCTAAGATCTTCACAAAAACTTCTTGTAAATATCAATAAATCAAACAATAGAGCTGGAGACTGTCTCTTCACTAATACTGTCGGAAAAACCTGGAATCTACTTCCCTCCGAACTTTCCACACTTCCCTCTATTACTCTTTTCAAAAATAAACTTTAAGCTCTTCCTCAAAACACATTGGATGTGCCCCTGTACTAAACCAGACTGACCAACGTGCTCTTGTTACTTGATTCAACCTTACCTTCTCATCTCTGCAACAATTTCATCTTAACAACTACTATTCTACCTCTCCATAATACTCTTACTTATCACTGTATTCTCAAAAAGGTGACGTTGTACTGCTAGATGTATTACTCAACTGCTACTCTATATTACCTTCTTTTTATCTTCCTTTTATCTACATTTATAGTCTACCTTTTAGCTGTTATTCTTTCTGAACATTTAATTGTAACTTCATTAATAATTGTACTAGGTCCAGTTAAATATTTTGCATTTTTTTATACTTTATAAATATGTGACCACCTAAAAAAAATTTTTTTCCTTTACGGTGCATATATTTGCATTTTAAATATGTACTGCTGTAGCTGTGAACTCTATTTGAACTGTTTGGAGCTTATCTCCCTGGGCCTCCACTGAAAATGGACATATATCCAGCTAGACTAGCCTGGTAAACAAATGTAAAATAAATAAAAATAAATAAAATAAAATTAAATGCCAAAAAAGGAGCCAGCCCCAGGAACATTTCCTGAGGGACTCTGCTTGTGATTTTGAGTATCACTATTCCTGTATTCAAAATTTGAATCAATATTCACATTGTAATGGAACAAAACATAGAAGTTTTTGAAACAGTAGTTTAGCTAAAAGCTATTTTTTTATTGCTTTAAGTTCTGCTGAAATGCTGCCGAATATCTATGATTGTGTAGGAGACTTGGTGCAAACATTTTCTTCTTTCAAGACAAGGATCATGTTGCAGGCACTGGCTGCAGGGTATGTTATGTTATAGCATTCAGTATCAAAATTCTGCATCGTCTAACATTGTACACGCAACATAACAATCGTTTTGCTGATAAGGTGGTCTGTAATACTGAAAGTAGTGGAATATAATGCATAACAACTGGTAAACTTCCCATGTGGAATGCTGAATGAGTTGATACATTTTCCTGTAATCTCAAAGTATAATCCTGGATCTAAAATATGTTTACTTTCTTTTCTTTTGTATATGGAAAATGAAAGAAAGAATGGAATGTATATTTACATACCAACACTGAGGGGTGAAAATGTTGGGCACCTATTTTCTCTGATATGTATTCTGAAAGCTAAAGTGTTGCAGTGTTAGCCTGCATATCTGTAAGCAACTTCTAAGAAATAAATATAAAGTGAGCAATTCAAAATGTAAGAAATGTTACTATTGTTTATATGGATGTTTTCTATTGAAATATTATGTGCAATAAGAAACAATTTAATAAAAAGTTTTTTTTTTGTGCGAACTAGTGTAATGAGCAACAATGGTTAGGGAGGAGGTGATTCAAGGATTCAAGTAGCATGGCTGTGCTACTAGAGAAATACCACAGTTAAGCATGGTATGCAAATGAATGCATAGCAGCATGCAAATAAGTATCAGCATGTTAATAAGCACCATCATGTATGCAAATACTAAATCAAGCATGCCAGAGCAATTCAGAACCATATAAAGTTGGTATGAAGAGACACAATGCTCATCTTTGCTGAATGCCTGGGTTTTCTGGCATACAGAGCTTTACTCACATTATGATACTATGAGTAGCATCAGTATTAACACAATATTTTGTGTTACTAGCTACTTTTGGGGCTAGTGTCAGTGATGTTAAGCATTATTGCCAACCATGTTGTAAATGGCTCTGCCAGAAACTAACATACATCACCTTTATGACTAGGATGCTGCTTAATGCCACTGCATAAACAGAGTTATCATGCAGGAGTTAGTATACCTGCTACACACATACAGAACCATACCTCTCAGCCTACAGACATAACAAACCTCAGCAGTGGCTCATGAAAAGGAGGTACATTTGGCCAACAATTTGGACAGCTAATTAGCACAAAGGTTACATAACTAACAGCATAACTCTTCCTTCTCCCAATAGGATTGTAGGATGCCCCCAATCAGAAACACAAGCTAAAAAAAGTTTAAAAATGGAAATTAGAAACTGATGCAAACTATAACCAGAATGATTGTGTTTTACTGAGGTTAAGCTCTGGTGACTAACTGAGGTATGAAAAGCAATAGCTAAGGACACTTATAGTTGTAGTTACCAACTTCCAAGCTCTTATACTGAATTATAACACCTCACACAGGTTTCATAAATCAATTTCATAAATCAGACATATTATCACATACATTCTTTGGAGATTCCCCTGTCATTGCACCATTTATAAAAGACTAAACTGATGATTCTGTACAGAATAAATTTGGTTATGGTATGGATCAACTATTTGTGGTTCCATTGAAGGCCAATTATTTAAAAAATGAAAAAGTGAAACATATAACGCCATTCATGAGGCAGGAGGCATTCTGCCCTGCACATCATGTACAGTGATCTCTGTCCCCTACATCAGCTTATTCAAAATAGCTTACTCCTAGGGTGGACAACATAAAAGTTGATTAACATATTTCATGGAAAGTGGCCTTTTAAAGAATTGCAGCTTTCTGAACCAGCATATAATAACAGTATCACTAACACTTACAGACACATTATGGACCTGCAAACATAAGATAAGGCCTGAGAACTGCATAAGATAAGGCCTGAGAACTGTATGAGATGCCCTGTATGTGTTCTACTACCTAGTACTGCCTGAATTCTCAACACAACTAAAGCCTTCCAAACAAGGGATATAATGCTGTACACAAGTTTATTCAGCCGGGAAACAATATATACTGCCCTCCAGCTGTAAGTTCTGATAACTCCTTACCAAATATGCAACAGGTTTTCTAAAAGAGTGAGCACAATACTCAGATGTGTTACACAGTTTAGGGCCATTACAAAGGAATAGTCAAGAATCTCAATAGCAACACCCAGATCTGCTCTGAGTTACAGCACAAAGGCACGAAAATTACAGAACCAACTGATATTGCCAACATCCTGGCAGATAGGTTCAGTGCTAACTTTACCTCCCCCCCCACCCCCACCCCCTAAAGGACTCATATCTATACAGGAAGAATGCAGAGTCCCTGTAATCACAACTACGCAGGTGAAAGCTGCACTCTCTAAAGCCAAAAACACAGCATCCATGGGACTGGAAAACATCCCAGGCTGCGTTTTACACGAACTTCAGAATGAACTGGTTCCCCACCTAAGCACCATGTTCAATAATAGCCTCGTATCAGGCTTTGTGCCCACTGAATGGTGCACAGCAACAGTTATCCCACTCCACAAAGGGGAGCTACCACTGATCCTGGGAACTATAGACCTATTAGCCTGATGAGCCTGGTCTGCAAAGCCATGGAACGTATCATCATGGAACTCATAAACAAAGACATTGGCAACCTCCAAACTCTGAATCCCACCCAGTTCAGGTTTATGAAAGGCAGATCATGCCTCCTAAACCTGATCGACTTCTTTGAGGCAGTCACCAAAGCCGTAGATGAGGGTAAGGTGGTTCACACAGCCTATCTTGACCTCGCCAAGACTTTCGACACCATCCCCCATTCTGGAATTATAGCTAAACTCAATAAACTAGGCATAAATCCCTACGTCACAAGATGGGTTGCCAACTGGCTTGCTGACAGAACCCACACTATAAAAGTTGCAGACTCCAAATCTGACCTCAAACCAGTCTCAAGTGGAGTACCACAGGGTTCCGTCCTGGGACCGCTCCCGTTTGGTACCTACTTCTCTGAAGTACAGGCTAACACAGAAGGCCTCTGGCTAACAAAGTTCGCAGATGACTGCAAACTAGGAGCCATAGTCAAGTCCCCAAATGATGTGAACATCCTACAGAAGGGCCTCTCTGAGACCGATGCCTGGTGTCAGAGCAATGGCCTCAAGCTCAATGCCAAAAAGTGCAGTGTCATCCCCTTTGGTAAAAACTCTGTACCCATGAACTACCACATAGGCAGCAATCTACTTAACACTGAATGCTTGATAAGAGACCTTGGGACCCAGGTGGACAGTAGTCTCTCTTTTGATAGTCACATCACCACAGTAGTCAGGAAGTCCTTCTATGTGGCACACCTCATCATAAAAGGGTTCTCATCCAGGAAAAAAGAGGTCATCGTTCCCCTCTACTCAACACTCATTAAACCTACTATAGAGTACAACGCCCCTTTTGGAATGTACCTCACAAGACATCTGCAGCAGCTGGAAAGGCCACAGAAGTACCTCACAAAGAGGATTACTGGACTCAAACAAATGCCCTACACTGACTGCCTCAAAAAACTCCAGCTTTACTCCGTAGCATATCGCCTACTCAGAGGTGATTTCTGCCTAACATATAAAGCTATGTCAAACCCAGAGCTGTTCCTAAAAAGGAATTTAACCCAGAACTTTTCCAAACAGAACTAAAACAATGTAATTGATACCATTAAAATATCTCCCTCTAAATGAAGCAGTGGAATTCTTTAACTCCACATTCTTAGCCACCCTGGATCACCACGCTCCAATTCTCTCTATTAGAATTACAGCTAAACCAGCCCCTTGGCTCACTAACAATACTAAACAAAAAATCCAACTTAGAAACAAATCCTGGGCAAAATGGCGTACAACTAAGAATGCAACAGACCGCCAAACCTTTAGAGAACATAGAAACAATACAAAAAAGCCATACTTCTAGACAAAAATAATTATTATCTTCAGCTACAACAAACCTCTCTCAAAGAACCCAAAAAATTTTGGACTTCTATTAATAATCTTCTTTACCCAGGCCAACTAATAACACCTAACCCACTAGGCTCTAACCCTGAGAATCCCACACAAACAGCAAATGCCTTTAACTCTTTCTTCACTGATACCATCTAAACTCTAGCTAGCCACCTATCTCCTGACACATCTAATCTAACCACTTCCTCTACAAATCCACCTCCTCTATTTCACCTCCAACCAGTATCTACCTCCTACATTTCCTCTCTTCTACATAAGTTAAAACCTACCACCCCCTCAGCTGACAAACTCCCAGCAGAATTCTTGCAAAATGGAGCTAAAGCCATTGCCTACCCTATTTCTATTCTGATAAATAGAACAATAAGTGAAGGAACTGTCCCTTCAATATGGAAAATTTCACACATCATCCCACTACACAAAGGTGGGAGCTCCAATGACTTTTCTAACTTTCGCCCCATAGCTTTACTTTTCCCTATCGCAAAAATTATGGAAAAATGCATCCATAAACAACTACTCAACCACCTTCTCCAGAACAACCTACTCACTAACTGTCAACATGGCTTCAGACCTTTCCATAGTACCACCACTGCACTGCTATCATTCACAAACAGCATCAACAATAATCGTAACAATAATTGTCTTTCATCTGCAGTCTTCATTGACCTATCCAAAGCTTTTGACATGGTTAACCACCAACTACTACTCCATACACTGAATACTCTCTCACTAGATCCTCTTGCCTTGAACTGGTTTACATCTTACCTTGATAATCGTCACCAGGCTGTACTCTGGAAAAATAAACTATCCAATCACCTACCTATATCTCTCGGTGTCCCTCAAGGATCCATATTAGGCCCACTCTTATTTTCCATATTCATTAATGACCTGCAAACAGCCATTCCTTACTCTACCTGCATTCAATATGCAGATGATTCTACCATAATCTGCTCAGCCTCTTCTCAAATTGAACTACAGTCTCTTACCCAAAAAGCATTCAACACTGTTGAACTATGGTTTTCTCAACGCTAACTCCTTCTGAATCCCAAAAAAACTAAACTGCTACTCTTCTCACCAACCCAAAAGTCCACATCTTTACCTTTCAGTCTCACTTCTAACAATGGTACTCTTATCTCTCCTGACCCTACCACTAAACTTCTAGGAATAACAATAGACAACAATCTAAACTTTGATATTCACATAAACACTACAATAAAGTCAGTCAACAAAAAACTGGGATCCCTCTATAGAATTAAACCTTATCTTACACCAGCAGCTAAGACTGCTATAGCCAGAACCCACCTAATATCCACCCTGCTTTACGCCTCTCCCATTTATACTAATCTCTCAAAGAACAACATCAGGAAACTAACTACTTCCTATAATAATATTGCTAGATTTGCTACAGGCTCTCCTTACAGAACCCATCACTGTCTAAATCTTAAACAATTAAACTGGCTTGAATTTCTTAATCAGCTTCAATATCACCAGCTTATAATAGCCCATAAGACTCTATATCTACCTAACAATATTCCAGTACTCTCTAGCCTCATTACACCTTATAAAAACCTCACATCTCTATGCTCCTCTAACAAACTACTAATCAATACTACTAAACTCAACAACACAGCAGGTGAGTCTTTGTTCTCTAACTCTGTAGGAAAACTTTGGAATAAACTTCCCTCTGAAATCACATCTCAAACTTCTCTCTTACATTTCAAAAGGAATTTGAAACTCTACCTTAACAATCACTGGCTATGTACCTGTACTAACCCTCACTAAATCTTCTCATATTCACTTATCCCATCTCATCCCTTACTAGCTACCTTTTATGTATCAATAAACTACATTATTGCATATATCTTACAAGTATATATCTACATCATACCTCAGTCCCTTACAAAATGACCATGTTAATTCTACTCTGTACCTTACAAAATGACCATGATAACACCAATTTGTACTATTTGAAGAGGAAAAAAAAAAAAAAAAAAACATTTTTTGTAATATTGCTATCTCTATTATCTGTATAACTCCTGTTTTTAACTTTGTAAAAAAATCTGTATGATTCTTGGAGCTTTTCTCCCCGGGCCTCTACTGAAAATGGACATGTCTCCAGCTAGACTAACCCGGTCAAAAAATATAAAATAAAAATAAAAAATAAATGCTACACCTAAAGAAATCCCAATCCCTCCGAGCTACACGCTCTAGGGACCTAAACCTTGTCACCACAATAAACAGAACATGCTGGAGGGATAGATTACTATGCCAGAGACTTCCCATACTCTGGAACAGGCTACCCATCTATGTCCAGCAAAGTTCTTCATTAGCACTCTTCAAGAAAAATCTTGATGAGTGGATGGGAAATAGGAAATACACCCCGGGGATCACTTCTGTGTCTCTGCTCGACAGTGGCACAGGAAAATAACTTTCTTGGGTGGTGTAAGCCAGGGAACCTTGTTGGCTAGGCTTACGTAGGCCCTTGGGCCGATAGCTTAGTACCTAACTATGAACCTATGAACCAATGAATAAGTATGAAAAAAACTGATTTAAAATATTTATTTACTGAGTTTTTGGACTGGGAAAACTTTACTTGGCAGGAACTATTTTCAGTCAAATACTATAATAAACTGTTACAAATCAGAGATAATTACATAAAAATAAAGTGCACAGAATTACATCTTGATAAGTCCTTTTAAAACAAATTTGATAACTCAGTATAGTAGATCTTATAAATATTTACAAGTGAATGGGATACTTGTTGAAAAAATAGAGGTATGGAGATGTAGAAAGTCATATAGTTACACTACTACATATAGTTACAGGAGCTCAAAATTTCTATGTATGAAAATGACACTATATAGATATATACACACATATATATATATATATATATATATATATACATATGTCTCTGCTTTGAAAGATTGAACCTTATATAATAGAAATCCATTTTTGCAAGATGAAAATCTCAAAAGCTTAAAACCCGAAAGGAAAATTTTTCCCCAGTGTAAGTAAACACTTGTCTAGCATACCCTTTTCTCCACTGTAATGCGATACTGGAGGTGGTATATATTTGGGGCAGCGTAGCCCCCCACCTACGTGGGTTTTACTTAGGTGTGTGTTTTGTTTATGTTTGGCAAGTGTTCACTTACCCTGGGAAAAATTCACCATTTGGGTATTTAAGCTTTTGCTATTTTCAATTTGTGAAAATAAATTTTGATTATATGAGGTTCGACCTTTCGAAGTATATCTATATATGTGTATATATATATATATATATATATATATATATATATATATATATATATATATACACACACACACACACACACACACACACACACACTGGAATGGACTGTGGCAAACAGAGCAATGTAACCCTAATGTAAGCTGTCAAGTTGGACTGTGCAGAGCAGAGACCTGAGTATCCTAGTACTTTGCTATCCCGACAGTTGTGGAGAGCTTTTGTGAATGCCTTACAGTCTGGCTCAATAATCCCCAATGCACATTACTTAGCCACACATCTCTGGACTAATTCCATTGGTCTCCACCACTCACCTGCAAACCCCACCTCTATCTCTGTGATAAATGAGCTGACAAAACTGTCACTCCACCCTCTCCCCTGCTAATTTCTTAGAGATAGTGCTCACTATATGAACCACAGCTGCAGTGAAGGTAACCTCCTTCTCTGTTACAAAGCTGGTTGCATTCCATTTTTGGACAATGACTGGAGGCAACCGTTAGGTTAATTGACTTGCTCTGAATTGCATACTGTATGGGATGGGTTACATTACACCTCTTCCATAAACTAACTTTAAATCCTTTTTACAAAAATGTGTTTCTTGCATAGATAATGCATGACAGAAGCATTAAAGAGACATGTAATTAATATTTTGTAATTTAATCATTTATTCATTTATTTATTTGCCTTTGTTGACTTGGAAATTCCAACTGGGCAGGGCCTATTTTCAGCTGAGACCTGGTGAGAAAAGCTCCACCACAATACATTTATATGAACAAGTGAATTTCAGATAGTTACATTTCTCATGAAACAGAAAACACAGTTACAAGATGGGTATATACAGTTATCAATAATTAGTCCATACAGTTGTTCCGGCTGTAAAGTCTTGCGGAAGTAAATGAACTGATGCTGCAGAAGGGCAACATCTTGTGAAGAAGTTTAGTGTTCTTACCTTTCAGTAAAAAAAATTTCAAGGAGTTCAAGATAAGTAATGAAGTAAGTTATGAAATTACATAAGAAGGGAGATTTTAGTATTATATATGTTTATAAAGAGTTCAAGCGATATAATGAAGTAAGTTATAAAATTATTTAGGAGGGGATGAAGATATTAGTAGTGTATAGGAGGATAGTGATAATAGCATATGTCTGAAAGAGCATGGTGTGGGATTGGTTCTACTTAGGTTTCCTGTTCCATAAGGGTGTATCTAGAAGGTTACACCTTAGGTATACAAGGGATGCATGACAGGGGTAGAGCAGTGGATGGTGGCAGTTAGGAAAAGAGCAACATGTGAAGTGCTGTTTAAGAGGATGATGAAAGAGATGTATTAATTCAAGTGCTGGAGGGAAAGTTGTTAGGGATGTAATGATTCAAGCAGAGGAGAACAAAAAGTTAATAATAAGCAATAAGAAGTTTGGCTTTCACTAAAGGTCTCAACCTAGTGATGAACATGAGCATGACCAGGATTGGGTAAGGTATTGTTTGAGCTGGATTTTGTAGTTTGGAAGTTTGTTAATCATTTTTATTTGAGTAAGGATGGTGTTCCAGAGTTTGGAGATGTAACAGGAGTATAGTGAGCCCCCCCCAATTAATTATTTGCTTTAGTACTGCTTAGTAGAAACTTATCACAAGAATTGAGGGCAATAATATGTTTTTCATACATTGTTCAGGAAAATATATCAGTTTGTATGCCATAGCAAGTTGAGTGTATGTTATGTAGTTGTTAAGCTCTAACCAGTTTAGCTGCTTTAAGGCTTGGTAGTGGTGTGCTCAGTGTGCAGTGTTGGTAGCAAATTTAGCTGTTTTTTTATAACTGGAAACTAGTTTGCATTTTAGCATAGATCTTAGGTTTGTAATGATAGGTGATGCATATGAGGGTTGGAAGCAAATAGGATGAGGCAATGGGTTTTCTTGCTGGGTCTCTAAGGTACTGTTTTGTCCTGTAAAGGGAGCCAAGTTTGTGGTGGCTGTTTTTAATTGTTTGAAGAATATGCTGATCAAATTTAAGGTCATCATGTACTACAATGCCCAATAATTTAGTACATGACACTACCTCAATTTTAGTGTCACTTGCAGATGTAACCAAGAAAGATTGTATTTGATGGAGATATTTTGGGGTGAAGAGCATCTGTTTTTTTTTATTGGGATTAAAGAGTAGGTTTGAATTTTTCAGTCAGTTTTCTACAGAGGAGAAAGAAATTTACGTGATTTTTTTTTAGTCTGAATATTGTGGCGGGCTCTACATATTAAAATCGAATCATCTGCATATTGTACTATATTTGTTTGGTCTTTTGGTGAAGCTTGCTAAAAAATATATTAAAAAGAAGAGGTCCTAGTACAGAGCCTTGAGGGACACCAGTGGTAAATAGAAGAGAGGAAGAGAGGTCATGTTGTCATTTGGCTGCATGTTGTCTTCCAGATAGATAACTAAGGAAACATTTAATGGAGGATTGAGAGAGACCTATAGAAGAGTGTTCACTGAAAAAATGTTGGTGTGATACCATGTTGAAAGCTTTGGATAAGTCTAGGAACACAGCTAACACTAGGTTACCATTGTCATATGCTGGCTTATAGTGTTGGTGAAGTGAAGGAGGGCTGTGGTTGTGCTGTGATGTGGTCTGATACCATGCTGTGTTTCCTAGAGTAGATTATTTGAATTTAGGTGATGTAGAAGCTATGCATGAATAAATTTTTTCAAGTATTTTTGATGGGGGAGAGAACTGCAATGAGCCTGTAGCTATTAAACTCTGCATAATGTGTCACCTTTGTGTAAAGGTATGATAATGGATTTTTTTCCTGATGGAAGGAACACGTTTTTCAGCTATAGCTCTATTTATCAATAAAGAGACTGGAAAAGCAATTGCATCTGCAGCCATTTTAAGTAGTCTGAATAAGGCTGGTCAGCAGCTAAGGTAGTTGGTTTTAGCTTATTTAGGAGTTTTGTAATGATGGTGGTAGGTACTGGGCTGAAGTCAAAGAGCTGAGGATATTTAGCAGAGGCTGCTGGTACTGAGATGGTAGTGGAAATATTAATGTTTGTGAGGGACAATACAGTCTGTACAAAATGTAGATCAGAGTGTGTATGCCCTTTAAGAGCTATTCCAGTCAGTGAGCAGATGCATATAAGTACTGAGCACGTGCAAGCAAGAGTGCCATTTTGTGGTGAGCAGCCGAGGTGTAAGCATATATGTGTGTACTAGTCAGTCAGTTAGTTAGTTCATTTAAGTTTAATGTTACCATTCCCATCCTTTGTTTGTGTGTAATAAACTACTTAAATGAACATCAAGCCTCATCATCTTATTGAATATACTGAATATACACAAGACAAGTGACAGGGTGTCAGAATGGTATCTGAAGTGACACTTCTTTAAGACCATGAGGCACGCAGCCACAACTGGAGGAATATACAGAAGTGAATCATCCAAAGCTCAACAACTCACAAACAGGTCAGAAAGATAAATCCAGGTACTAAAACTCATTTAAATGTTTTTTTACTCAATGAATATAAAATGAAGCATTAAAAGCATCCAAACTGACTTTCTAATTAAACAAAATGTTTGAAATTACAATATATTAATAAAAATACTCTAAATGCTTACAAAAGTGCATGAAATAACTTCCAAATCACATAAAATTTATACAAAAATGGAAAACAACCATCTTTTTTGCTATATGCTTCTTTTTCTTATTAACTAAACCTATCAGAGATATCCGGTGTGCAAAGTGTTTGCCAAGTGTATGCAGTATTACAGTAAAGTTATTTCGCAATAAGTGGTCATTTCAAAGAGTTTATGGTGCAGGTGACTATTTTTTTAGCTACCTGGTGTGTGTTTATACATAATTACAAAAGCATTTTGTTAGCATGGCAGAAGGATTTCGCAGACCTGCTCCACTTGTTTTTGATAATAATGTCCTGAAAACTAGAGAGCGTTTGAGCAAGAGTATGATATTTTCATTCAGGTTGCTTTTTCTAACAAAGACACAAGTACAAAGGCATTTATTCTGCTTAATTTAGCTGGTTCAGAAGCCATTGAAAGGCAGGGTTAATTTGTGTATGCCCCAGCATGTGTGTGCGGGGGGGGGGGGGGACTGCTATATAGTAGTACCGGCTGAAACCTGGGAAGACCCTGAGTGCTTAAAACGTAAATTTAGAGAAATGTGTAACCCCCAAATGAATATTACAATGGAAAGGCACATCTTTTACACAAGAGATCAAAAGTTTAGTGAAACTTTTGCAGCATATATAACTGACTTGAAAAACAAGGCAAAAACAAGCAGATTTGGTGATTTTAAGAGATGAGTTGATAAAAGACAGGCTTGTCTGTAGTATTAAAGATGATGCAGTGAGAAAGATTTTGCTATGAGACAGTGATTTAACTTTGAATAAGGCCATAGAGATTTGTCAGATATATCAGCTCACAGAAAAGCACACAATATGCTTACAAATGAGAAAATCATGTTTGCAGTGCCTTCCAGTGCTAATGTTGATAGTATGCAGCACGAGGTTAAAAGATACAGGCCTAAGGGCGTGGCCACATCCTGGGCCTCCCTAGCAAAACCCAGAGCTGCTTCAGTGAAACCCAGAGTCTTTCTAACAAATTCCAGGGTGGGTCCAGCAAAATCCAGAGCATGCTCAGTGAATAATCTGAAAGGGCTCATGGTTGTTTCCAACTGTAACACAATCCATAAACCAACAAAGTCAGCTGTATTACCAAACTTTATTGTTAATTGTCATAATTGTGGGGGTAGTCATGAGCCCAAAAGAGAAAAGTGCTTAGTTTTTGGTCAGCAGTGCCACACATAAAAAGTGGAATAATTTCAAAAGGTTTTGTAAATCAAAAGGGGCATATTCGTTTATTAAAAGAGAGCATTGCAAGAGGCAAGTTGAACAATTAGAAATTTGTGACCCTACTTTTTATGTTGATGGTGTGTCTGTGCATGATGTAACAGTCAGTGCAGTAGATATGTGGGCAAAGAATGAAGTATTGTTTACTGTTCTGATTAATGGGAGACCTGTAGAGCTCAAAGTTGATACTAGCTCAAAGTACAATGTTATGTTAGCAGAAATTTGGATGGTGCAGTGGTGCAGTGGTAGCATTGTCACCTCACAGCAAGAGTTTTTCCAGTTCAATACTCAGATGGGGTTCCTTATGGGCAGAGTCTGCATGTCCTCCCTGCATTTGTGTGGGTTTCCTCTGGGTACTCTGTTTTCCTCCCACGTTACAAAGCCATGTGTCTGGAGCATTTCTCCCTGGGCCTCCCCTGAAAATTGGCCTCCGCTGAAAATTGGCTTTGTTGCAAGTCGGACTTTCCCGGTAAATAAATGTTAAATAAATAAAGTTAAATAGAAGGTTTGTCAAAGTAAATGCTGGTGAGAAGCTTGATCTGGCAAAGTGTGCAAAGCTTGTTGCTTATGGTGGTGAAGAAATCCAAACCGAAGGTTCTGTAGTGCTTTCATGTTATTCTGCTGAGAACAGCTATGACTTGCAATTTTACATAGTCAAAAGGCATGTATAGACATTGATAGGCCTCAAAGAAAGTTTGAAAATGTGACTGCTTACATTTAATACAGAAGTCCACCATGTAAGCATGTGTAAAAATGAGAATTTTGCACAAACTATTTTTTCTGACTATACTGATCATTTTGAAGACAAGTTAGGCAAACTCCCAGCTGTGTACTCCATGAAGTTAGACCCCAAAGGAAGCCCAGTTATCAGACCAGCAAGGAAACTTCTGTTACCCAGGCAAGGCAGAGTCAAAGCTGCTGAGCTAGACAGAATGGCACAGCTAGGTGTAATTTGTCCAATAGACAAACCAGCTGAATGGGTATCCTCCATGGTGGTAGCTCATAAGGAAAACTCAGATGATATCAGAATATGTATTGACCCAAGAGACTTGAACAAAGCACTAAAACAACCTCGTCATGCAATGAGTACAGTCGAAGAAGTTGCTGCTCTTATGCCAAATGCCACTGTTTCTTCTATCTTAGATGCAAAAGGTTCATTTTGGCAAATTTTGATTGACCGAAAATCGTCATTGCTTACCACTTTCAGTACACCATTTGAAAGGTACAGAGTTTTGAGAATGGCATTTTGGATAAATTCTGCCAGTGAAGTCTTTCAACGTGCAATGTAACAAATTTTTTCTGGCTATCCATATGCTGTTATAGTAGATGATACTCTTGTAGGAGGCAATGGTAAAGTGGAACATGATAGAAACCTCAGGAAAGTTCTGGAACGTGCTCATGAAGTGAATTTTAAGTTAAATCCTGAGAAATGCAAATTCAGGCTGCAAGAAGTTACTTATGTAGGTCATTTGTTTACCAGTGCAGGCTTATGACCAGATCCTTCCAAGCAATCTGCAATACTTGAGATGCCAGCTCCAGAGGAGGTGACTTCCTTACAATGTTTTCTTGGCATGGTCAACTATTTGGGCAAGTTTATTCCAAATTTGTCTGCACCGCTAAGAGAGCTGACATGCAAAGATGTAACTTGGTCCTGGTCAGAACAACACCAAAGAGCATTTGATGTCCTGAAGCAGACACATGCCAGTCCACCCACTTTAAGGTATTATGATGTTCACACACCTGTTACTCTTTCCTGTGATGCTTTGAAGTTTGGACTTAGTGCAGTCATTCTTCAAGATGGCAGACCAGTAGCCTCTGTTTCTAGAACTTTAACCCAAACTGGAATGCAGTATGGCAAGATAGAGAAAGAGCTCTTGACAATTGTATTTGCATGTTCAAAGTTCCATGATTAGATTTATGACCGACCTATTCAAATTGAGACTGACCACCAGCCTTTGGTCACTATTTTGAAAAAAGCCAATGCACACAACTCCTGTGAGATTGCAACGCATGATGATAAAATTGCAAAAGTTGGCTTGCACAAAAGGAAATCTTCTCTATCTTGCTGATACTTTATCCAGATCACCAAAAAAAACACTGAACAGCATGAGAATGAGAAACCTGATTTTAAAGTCATGGTAGTGAGAAATTTTTCTTCCACACATCATGATGAGCTTAGAACTCACATAGCTTCAGATCCAATTCTCCAGAAGCGCAACTACTTTATCAGTCGAGGATGGCCATCAAAGCAATCTTATTTACCCCAAGAAGTACAGCTGTATTTTCCTTAAAGAGGCAACATTTTGATGGAAGATGGTATCATCATGAAAGGTCCAAAAGTGATTGTTCCAAAATCGTTGCAACAAGTGTATATTAAGATCATGCATCGTGGCCACCCAGGAACAGATTCTACCAAAAGAAGGGTGAGAGGACTAGTATTTTGGCCTTCTATGTCAAAAGATATTGAGAAAGAACTTCCAGCTTGTTCTGTTTGTAATAGTACTAAACCACAACAACAAAAAGAACCACTTCAGCTAAGCCAGATTTCTGAACTACTTTGGTCAGCAGTAGCTACACATATTTTTGAATGGAATGGTCAACATTATTTGGTGTTGATAGACTCTTATTCAAATTGGCTCAAGACTGACATACTTCCTAAACTCACATCCAGTACTGTCATTACTAAGTTGAAGAGACATTTTTCTGTCCATGGTAGTCTGCACAAACTCATTTCTGACAACGGTGCACAGTTTACAAGTCAGTAGTTCAAGAGATTTGTTGAAATGTGAGACTTTGTTCATGTTACGAATAGTCCTGAATACCCACATCAAATGGCTTGGCAGAATGTGCAGTTCAAAGTGCAACACAGCTGTTGGAATAGTCTAAAAGTGACAATGCTGATGTTTTTCTAAATCTCCTAAATCTCAGAAACATACCTCGTGACAATCTTCTTGGTTCACCTGCCCAGAGATTAATGTCGAGACAAACCAGAGCAACACTGTCAATCAATAAGAATCTATTGGTTCTAAGTGCTAAAAACAACAAAGCAGTAAAAGCTCAACTTCTAAAGAAGCGTTTGTCCCAAAAGTCTTACTATGAGAAAACCAGCAAACCTCTGAATCCAGTAAAAGAAGGAGAGATAGTGAGGATGCAGACAGCAAAAGGATTTGATCAAATTGGACTTGTGAAACATTTGTGTGAAGAACCGAGATTGTACATTATTAAGCTGCAAGGCATGGAATTAAAGGCAGAATCAAACATTTACTACCGGTGTCCAAGCCAGTGTTGCAACATTTTGCTTGTAACAAAGACTCTAATTCTCAGAGTGATTTGTCCAATGTTCCTGTTCCAGAGAACATTTCATTGCCTGTTCCTGTTCCTGAAATTATCCCTGAAATTCCTCAAGAAAAACATTCTTCAGTGACTGTCTCTGTTGCTAAACCGTGTTCTAATTATTGCATTATGAGGTCAGGTCATATCTCAAGACCTACTCTCAAATACACAGCAACCTGGACATGATTGTTATTTGTATTGATTTGTATATTTTGCATGCTCATATGATTGTTATTGTTTATTTGCATGACCAACTAGTCAAAGAGGGAGGATGTAGATCAGAGTGTGTATATTCCTTTAAGAGCTTTTCCAGTCAGTGAGCATATGCGTATAAGTACTGAGCACGTGCAGTCAAGAGTGCCATTTTGTAGTGAGCAGCCAAGGTATAAGCATGTATGTATGTACTAGTCAGTTAGTTCTTTAAGCTGAATGTTACTGTTCTCCATACTGATATTTGTGTGTAATAGACTACTTAAACAAACAATCAGCCTCATTGTCTTATTGAATATACACAAGACAAGTGACACAACATAGTTGTTAAACTGTGTGGGAATTGAATCAGTATTTTCTTTGGATGTGGGGGTGAGGGTGGTAACTTGTCCTGAATGTTTATGGATGTCCAGAAGAGTTTTGGGTCGTCCTGATGTTTATTTTGGAGGATGTTATTTTTGGATTGTCCTGATGTTTATTTTGGAGGATATTATAATATCCTTGCTTGTTATGTTTTATTTGGTATTTTGTTTTGTTCCTTAATCGTCTGAAAAGTTGAAATATATATATATATATATATATTTTTTTTTGAGCCACTCTTCCCAGGCTTTGTCATGCTGTAGCATTACATTCTTAGTTTCTCTTGTTAGCCATAGCGGAAGATTGGATTTGACCCTTTAGTATGTTCTGGGGCAAGGTTATTGCGAATTTTTTGAATATCTCATTGAAGTGTGAGACAGCAGAGTCTAAGGACATAAATGTTTGTATTTTGTAGCTGTAGTCTCTCAAGGATTTGATAAATATGTGTTTGTTAAAGTTTTTTGAGTAGTAAACTTGGTTGTAAATTACATATTTATCTTTGATATTGTAACTTCTGAGATCATAAGTAAGTTGATGGTCACTTAGGTTGTCTGGAAGGCTTTTGGCTGCCCAAATTTTGTTGGGTCTAGTAGTAAGAATCCAGTCTAAGGATAGTTGCCTACCAGTACTTGTGTGGACTCTAGTAACTGATGTAATTAACTTTGCAAAGCTGTACAGGTCTATGGAATCAGAGTGTTGCTATTAATAATCTGCCAGTCTATATTTAGGTTTCCTAGTATTATTGTTTCATGTTGCATATGGCTGGATATCCAGTATAAGATATTTTCCACACTGGTAATGTTTTTACCTGGTGGGATGTAATGGCTGCTAAACAAAGAATTCCTATTATTTATTTTGAGATGTGATATAATGAGTTCATCATTGTTAAACTGTGATATATCCTGTGCATATCCAGTTATGTTTAGGGAATTCTTGTAGAGGATGGCTGTTCCACCTGCCCATTTATCTCTCCTGCCAAGCCTAATTATACCGAAACTGGGTGAGGTAATTTCATTGTCATTTATGTCTTTATTCAGCCATATTTCTGTAGCTATGATTACATCTGGGGAATATGTGGCAATACAAACACATATGCCCTAGATTTTATTGTGTATGCTTCTAAGATTGATATTTAGGAAGAAAAGGCTGGAATTGGGGGATATTAACAGAAAATAGAATGATTCATTTAATACTGTGGTATTAGTGTGGGTTTTTTGCTGTTGTGTAGGACCAGAGTTTGGGTGAATGTCTCCACTGATTTTCTGGATGGAAATGAAATGAAGGAAAATATGTTGCCAAATGTATTTGTGCTTTGACTTTATTGGATTTTGTATGGCAACATAAATGGATTTAAGAAACATGTAACTGAAAAAAAAATCTTAGAAGGTTTGCTAGTGCAGTGAGGGTGCTGTGGTGATTGTGTGGTATGGTAGTTGGAAAAGAGTGCTAATATACTGAGGAGGCACACTAATAGGATTTGAGTCAAAGCCATTTTCTATACTGCTTAAGTTAGATTTTACTGAAGATATTAGTTTTCTTTGTAAAATGGTACTGAGCAAGAGTAATTATAGTTATAGCAGTATAACTTCCAAAAGGGCAAGCTGTGTAGTAGCAATTTAAGTAAACGAGTCACAGATGCTAATTGTAGGGCAACTGTGAATGGGTTATGCTCTGATTGCTTTGATGCAGCGATAGGTTGGAAGAAGTGTAGTGGTGAAGTTGGGATATTTTAAATGTAAAGTAGGAGGGGGTGGGTGGATATTGGGATTAGGGTAAGGAGTGGAGTGAGCCTGAGCATGGCAGGGCCCAACCACTAAATCGGCAAAGTAACCATGTTGAGAAAAACAATCAGTAAGCTTTGGCTTTGGCAAAAGGTAAGAATGTTTCCGGAGACAGTAAACTGTATGAGTTGAACAGTGTAAACTAGAAGCTGAGAAAAGGAGAATTACAGCAAGCAGTGCACAGCCCAGGAAGAGTAAGCATATATTTACATATGTGCAGAGTTAGCTGCAATATACTGTAGCAAAGAAAAGGAGGAGAGTGTAGTCGGAAAAAGAAAGCAAAGCAAGTAGCCCGTAATATTTCAGTGGAGGTCATGACACGCTATGTACTGGCAGTGATTCTGAACTACACAAAAAGCTGCTAAACTGACTACCAATTATTATGGGCTGTAAGATATACCAGCAGTAAAGGTGTTGTTTGTGGTTCTATGGCGCCATGTCCTGTAGTACAAAGTATGCACGCATACAGCTACCCACTTCAGCGGAGTGTACGTGGACACTCTCTGTCCTTTCAAGGATGAACTTCAGGCTTACGTGAAAGTTGCTGGACAGTGATAGTTCCTATGCAGACTGTGCAATGTATTACCTGGGACTGGTTTGGTCAGGCTCAGCAGAAGAAGAGTAGAGATGGATGTCTACTTTGACTGCACACTCTCGATCCTTTCATGGATGGACTTCAGGCTTGGGTGATAGTTGCTGGACAGTGATAATTCCTATGCAGCCTTTGTAGTGTATTAGCTGGGACTGGTTTGGTCACTGTCAGCAGAGGAGGAGTAGAGATGGATATTGATTTTGTTTGTAAACTCTCAGTCCTTTTAAGAATGTATTTCAGGCTTGGGTGATGGTTGCTGGGCAGTGATAGTTCCTATGCAGCCTGTGCAGTGTATTAGCTGGAACTGGTTTGGGCAGAGTCAGCAGAGGAGAAGTAAAGATGGTGATTTTCTCTGATTAAAGGCCAGGGGCTCCAGAAAAGACATGCATTCAGTGTGAATTCAAAGATGGTGCCTACAGGAAACAGCAGAGCTCAATGGGAGGGATGTATGATGAGAAAACAGTTTATTAATTGTGCAGGTGAAATGATCCGGTCTAGGACACTTTAACTCATAATTTGGACTGCAGGGTTAAATTTAATATATATATATATATATATATATATATATATATATATATATAATTTAATCCTGCAGTCCAAATTATGAGTTAAAGTGTCCTAGACTGGATCATTTCACCTGCACAATCCGTGGTAGTGGTGTTGCGGTACTGTTGTCACCTCACAGCAAGACGTTGTCACGTTCGATTCTAAGCTAGAGCATCTTCTGTGTGGAGGCATGCATGAATGGGCGTGCCTTCGTTGAAGGTTGTGCATCAGGGCTGGTAACATGGCACGTAAAAATCCACTACCAAACATTAGCGGACCGGAGTTCCACTGTGGCGACCCCTAACCGGGATAAGCCGAAAGACACAACAGCAGCATCTGATGAGTATGCATGCTTTTAGGAAGTGGGGAAAAACTAGAGCACCTCCCTATACACTCTTTTTCAGGAAAAAAAGGGTAAATGTAATTAATATATATATATGGATTGCTTAGATTAGTCAACTGATCAGAATGTATTTTTGGAAGCAGGAGAAAACCCATTAGAAAATGGTTAGCATATACAATGTCCTCATAGACATTAGCCAGAAGCGAAAGAATGATGCTGCAACCTGAACTACTGAGACATGATGCTCCTGCAAATAAAAACATTCCTATTAGACAAGGTTCCACATGTACTGCTGTCCCCACAGTGAGAAGAAAGAAGAAGCCGATATACATTGTTTTACAAACTTATTTGCCTTCAGGATCTTTGACTCCAAATCCACAGCCAGTTGTAACAGTGGTACTGCAACCAGCACTTAGGGGTTATGGCAGCCTGGAACAGATGCATCTCTATTGTAAAATCGACAATCATATACTAAGAAAGTGAAGGGAAGACCTATTAAATCTAGATAAAATGGCCTTGGCTGCAGCTCATTATTCTAATCTGACATGTAGTGCAAGCAGAAAGAATCAAGCCATTGAATCATACCGTCTCTCACACACACACACACACACACACACACACACACACACACACACACACACACACACACACACACACACACACACACACACACACACACACACACACACACACACACACACACACACACACACACACACACACACACTTCTAGTTGTAGCTCTAGAGTTATCAGCACATCCAACATTAGTGTCACAGGCACCGACTGATGAAGTGAAGGCCAGTGAGTGGAAACGTGCAACCAAATTCTGATTTAAAAGGTCACTTGACATTTGTGGCACCATGTTATTTTAAGATGAAATTTGGAATTTCCTGGCAACTACTAGACAGTTGAGAGGTATGATGGCAGTGGCAGGTTAGATGATGGGGGAGATATTCAGAGAAAGGACTGATGGCTTTCTAAAGCCAGCATAGCTTCCCCACCATGAAGATCTACCAGCCGAAGTTCCTGAAATTCTATGACAGGGTAATGGCAGACCAGGAAAAGTGGGAGGTGTGAAATGTTAGATTTCTGCCTGGCTCTTGAATCACATTAAAAACGTTATGGTAAATTGAAAAGGCTACTTGTAAGCAGAAAGGAATGACTGTTAGGAAGAACTTAGATGGTGACAGTTAGTAAGAAGCAGGAAGTGGTCAGTAATAGTGGTCAGTAACCAAGCTACCTTTATTAATACACTAAAATCTTGTAACTGGTCTCCCTTTAAAAACCTCAACCTTAATGAAGCTGTGCAATACTTCAACTCTACCTTCTTAGACACCCTAACCTCCCCCCAGAACCATCAGGGTAAAATCCAACCCCCCTCCAGAACCATCAGGGCAAAATCCAACCCCCCCAGAACCATCAGGGTAAAATCCAACCCCCTCCAGAACCATCAGGGTAAAATCCACCCCCCCAGAACCATCAGGGTAAAATCCAACCCCCCCAGAACCATCAGGGTAAAATCCAACCCCCCCAGAACCATCAAGGTAAAATCCAACCCCCAGAACCATCAGGGTAAAATCCAACCCCCAGAACCATCAGGGTAAAATCCAACCCCCAGAATCATCAGGGTAAAAATCCAACCCCCCAGAACCATCAGGGTAAAATCCAACCATGCCCCCTGGATTAGTATAGACACTAGATTCCTTCTGAAATGCAGAGATAATGCCTGGGTCCACTGCCACAAAAACAGGTCTCACACAGACTAGCAAGTATATTTTGAACTCCGTAATAAATCAAAAAAATAAATTAAATTAGATAAAATTAACTACTACCATAATCTACAAACCAAATACCAAAATAACCCCAAAAAATTCTAGACAGCCATTAATAACATTCTCCATCCTGGAAAATCCGGAACGCCCATTCCTACCATAACTGAAAACTCCCTCACCGTTGCCACATCCTTTAACAAATTCTTCACTGAATCTTGTTCTTGCTAATGCACAAAACTGTCCACCCCAGAACCAGCCACCTATGCATCAAATGATTTCAACGACTTAACATTCATACCTGTCTCTACAGATTTTATTAAGAAACTACTGAAAAAACTAAAACCTACCACCTTAGCTGCCAACAAATTGCCAGCAGAAATCTTGAAAATAGCTGTTGATGCCCTTGCCTATCCTGTATCCATTCTTATCAACTGTTCTTTATACCTCTCCACAAAGGGGGTAACTCTAAAGAGTTAACAAACTATCGCCCCATAGCAATACTCTCACCTTTGTCCAAAATATTAGAAAGATGTGTACACTCACAACTCATGGACTACCTCAACACTCACAACCTTCTCACAAACACTCAGCATGGCTTCAGACCCCACCACAGCACCACAACTGCACTTATGTCATTCACCCACCCAGCTAATAACCACAGAAATAATGGCAAATATGTCTCTGCAGTCTTTATTGACCTCTCCAAGGCTTTTGATATGGTCATCCACAACAAGCTAATGAACATCCTATCCATACTAAATCTTACTAATACTACCATGTCCTGGTTCCAAAGCTACTTGTCAGGTAGGCAGCAACAGTTTAATGGAGGCAAGAACTCTTGCCTCTATTACCAGTCTCTCTTGGAGTTCCTCAAGGCTCCATCCTTGAACCTTTATTCTTTTCTGTCTTCACGAATAACCTCCATACTTCTACTCTAGAAGCCTTGGCCATCCAATATGCTGATGACTCAACACTAATCTGCTCCTCTCCTTCCCTCCAAGAACTGTAAGCCCAAACACAAGCCTCATTTCTCTCTGTGGAAAAATGGCTTACCAGCTCCCAACTAATACTTAACCCCAATAAAACCAATCTTCTCATCTTCCACCCTACAAATCACTCTTCTCCCCCTCCACCCTCTTTTACTATCCTTTCTAACAACAAAACTACCATCTCTCTAGTCACAGACACCAAACTCCTAGGCATAGAAATTGACTGCAACATGGAATTTGATACTCGCATCTCATTCACCATAAAAAAGTACACAAAAAACTAGGGGGACTATATAGAAACAAAGCATTCCTCACAAATATTACCAGAGTTAAAATAGCACAAGCCCATCTCACCTCCACACTTCTATATGCATCTCCCATCCTCACCAATCTCAAAAGCTCAGAATTATCCAAACTTGACACCTGCTTTAATAAAATTGCACAAGTCGCCAACAGCAGCACCTACAAATCTCACCACTGGGAAGCCCTGAAACAACTAAACTGACTTGCACTCCCCCATCTCCTTCTCTATAACCAGCTCATACTAACCTATAAGATTCTGTACCACCATGAAACCCCCCCTGCATTACAAAACCTAAAACACCATCATACCAATACTAGGGTTCTACACTCCGACAACAAACCGCTTCTTCAGGTAACTCTGCAGGGGCCTCCCTCTATTCTAACTATATTGCTACAAAATGGAACTCTCTGCCCACTAACATGACAGCTGCAACATCCTTATTTCAGTTCAAGAAATCTCTAAAAAGATACCTACAAACTAACCGGGTTTGCTACTGTGACACCCTAGGCTAATCCTACTCTGTCTTGCTCTGGCTCACCACTAGTTAAATCTCCCAGTTAAATCTCTTCCCTCATTTTCTTTCACTAGACTTCTCTTATTCTTGTTAGTCTCACTTCTCTAGCTCCACCACTCTTCCAACGCTCCTGTGCCACCTCCAAATGATGATAATTATGTATACTCTGTAATAGCATATCATTCTGGATATTTCTACTGATGTACAGCTCACTCAGTAATCTTAGATTAATTTGTTATGCTTTATTCTTATGTAAATATATCTCTACTAATGTACAGCTCACTGAACAATCTTAGCTTAATTTTATTATTCTTATTCTTACGTAAATGTATGTAATTCTTATAATTTAATGAATTAGTCACATGTGCTGTAACTGGAGCTTTTTTCCCCATGCCTCTGCTGAAAAAGGACTTGTGTCCAGTCGGACTTTCCCAGTTACTAAATGTAAAATAAAATAAATAAAATAATGGAAGTGACAACAGCAGTACCACAAGGGTCAGTCCGTGTTGTTCTTTCCCTGTATCATGTATTCACCATTTATATGTTGGAAGGTTGACTAACACAGTGAGCCTATTTTCATATAACACAAAGATTGTGCCATAGTCCTAGAAGTGGAGAAAGACTGAAAATATGTCTGGTGCATCTAAATATGTGCAGAGAGGTAAAATTTGAGTTCAGTACAGATGGTAGATGGTACTGTACTCTGGGTGCTGTAGCCCAAAAGTCACATATACATTAAGGGATGTTAAACTAGAATACACAGTAGCTTGAAGGGTATCCTGAAATACTCACCAGGCTGTCTGTGGTCCATCAGACATAGGTAAAGAGGGCTGCGTGGACAAGCAACAAAAAGTTGGGTGTTTTGGCTGGACAGACTCCAAGAATAGGAAGGGAATATTCTTGCTTTGTCACATAGCATAGTGATTGCATCTAGTATTTCCTTTGCAAATATAGAAATTATACAGGGAAAAAGAGGCCAAACAATTGGAAAGTATCCAGATAATGTTAATGAGGTCAAGACTGTACATTGTATATTAGACTTTAAAAGAGGGAGATACATACCTCTTAACCTCTTAGCACAATACATATCTCTTAACCTCTTAGCACAAGAGTTCTGGCCAAAACCAAAAATAAACTGGGAACAAAAGCCTAAAATCATTCACAGATTTTAAATATTGTACTTACAAACTTAAAAAGTTGCTAGAGTAACAGACTTTACATTAGCAAGCATTTTCTGGAGGATATGTCTGAAATGTAAATGATTGTCATTTACTAATTTCAGTCTTAAATGTTTTGCCAGAAAATTACAAACTTTATGAATAACAAACCAAAATCTGAGGCAAAATCTGAAATGTCTGTGAAATTGTGGACATTTGAGGTTTATGGGACCATATTATATGAGTGCACGTTACTAAATATAAGATGTGGAAAGGTGGAACAAAGGCATAAAAACTAGGGAGAGAAACTAAGTAATCAGATGCAGCGGTTGTGAGACACTTTTTTATCCTGGACCTAGGAAAGCATTTTTTCACAGAGACAGCACGGAATAGCAGCAAGAAATAACTCTGGATTAAAATGGCCGCAACCACATAGCAGATGCACCAGAATGAGCAGATTTTAAAGACCAATAGATTCTTTTGCAGTGACATTGCATAATGTAATGCAAACCTTTTTTAAATAGTGAACAATCTACATAACAAGTACATAATGATCAACTCCGTACCATTATAACCAATGTTTCATATGTAATAGAAAGAGTGGAAAAGTGGAAGATTGAACATGAAAAATAAATAAGACTGGTTCTAAACAACATTAATTCACCCATAAATATTCTTCCAGAAAAGATACTGGTCAGAGGATGGTCTGATCTTCAAGGCATTTGACATCCACATCTACTTTATTTCAAATAAACTGCTGTAAAACAACAGCAGCTCAAAGACAAACTACACTTTTTTTCCTCTTTCCATCTCTCTCTCTCTCTCTCTCTCTCTCTCTCTAATTTCTAAGTAACTTTTTGATCAGATAAGCGCAATTTCGAGAGCAAATGTAATTAAGTCACTGAACTGCTAATCGAATAAGTTCAAGTCATAAAAACTGTGCTGCATCATTTTGAAACTAATGGATATTCCTGAAAGTGTCATTAGACTGCAACAAATGAAGTTTGGCAACAAACCAAGTTGTCCCCGGACATCTTCATGGGGGGTTAGGTTGATATTAGAGGGAGTTAAATGGGTTGGGGAGGTGAAAGGGTTAAGTGGAGGCAGGGATGGTTGGGAGGAAGTGAGATAATGATGGGGAGAGGCTTAAGAGGTTAAGTCTAGTGTAGTTGGGTTAAGCAATCACATTTTGGCATGAACTTGCTAAGGCAGGGTATACCCATGATGACATGTGGGTATAACAGGAGAGAGGATAGGCCTCTGGGCACTGGTTGGTGGGGTATGTATTTATGTATTTTGTGCTTTGAGTTCTCAGGCCAGGGAGTTAGAGATCTGTATGGTTTTGCTTCTGGAATTCTGGAGAGGACAGGAGATTGGGGCAGTCACCTTGTCGGAAGCTTTGTTTTGGAGATATGTATGTATATATGTATGTCTATGTATATATGTATATGTAAGTACAGGTATGTGTATACAGGTATGGGTGTATGTATGTGTCTGGATGTGTGTAGGTCTGTGTGGGTGTATGTGGGTATATAGGTGGCTTGTGTGGCTGGTCACTGTTTCTGTTGGTTAATTAATTGTGCCTTCCCATTTACCAGTGCATCTTGAGATAGTGTTGGACCATAATTTCATATTTTTTGAGGGAGAATACTTTAGACAACACAAGGGGGTAGCTATGTCTTGTGCCCCAATATATGCCAATTTAGTTTTGTTAGAATGGGAACATAATAAGGTATTTAAAAGCGAGTTTTTTCAGTATATGAACGCGTATGTAAGGTTCCTGGATGATATTTTTATTTTATGGAAGGGCCCTGAGAGCAAGATTCAAGAATTTGTAAAATATTTAAATGAAAGTACAACATTTTTAAGGTTTACATATGAATATAATGATAATGGTATAAGTTACCTAGATACTTATATTCAGAAGGAAAACAATACTTTCAAGTCCAAGGTTTTTAGGAAACCCACTTTTAGTAACTCATACTTACAGTACACCAGTAGACATCCCCTCCACCAAAAAAATAACATAATTAAAAGGGAACTCATTCAGGTAGCTAGAATTACATCTAATGAGGAAGATGTTGATGAAGAACTATTTAAAGTAGCTACTTTATTTAAAGAAAGGGGGTACCCTATTAAAGTAATCAAAGATTATGTGACATATGTAAGGAATGAGTGGGGAAAGAAATATAAGCCCCTATTAGGTAACCCAAATGTTATGAGTAAAGATATACATAAGATGGGGGAGGAAAATAAGGAATTTGAAAGAGCAATGGTGGTCCCCTATGGGGGTAAAGCTTATGAAGTGAAAAAAATAGTGGAAAATAATTGGGCTATTTTAAGAAATAATTTAAAATTATGGGCAGTAGTAGGGTCTAAACCTAACTTTGTACATAAGACAGGAACAAATCTAAAAAAATGGTTTGAGGACGTATCTAAATGTAAGGGAAGGTATGGTACAATGAGATGTGGGAGTCGTTCTCAATGTAAATACATATGCACAAAAGAAAGTGTCATTATAACTAATTCCTTAAAGACTCAAGTGAAATTTGATAGGGGTAATTGTCAAACTACAGGGGTGGTATATTTGGCTATGTGTAAATCCTGTCTCAGTTTCTATGTGGGTAAGACTGAGAGACGGTTAAGGGACAGGATATACGAACACAATTACGAAATATTAACTAATAATATGAATAATGCCTTATATACGCATTCTATTGTGTGCCCAAGGTTTACTGAATTAGTTTGCCATTCTGGAAAGGGTGTTACAAAATCCAAGAGGAGGTGACTACAGAAGTCACATAGAGGAAAAAGAGATCAGGTGGCAAATCAAGCTGCAGGCTAGTCAAGATCCTGGGCTTAATGATAAAATCTCCATTAAGCCCGTGTTACATAAAAAAGCAGCTTTTGTGAAATAATTTGTATGTAGAAGATTTTGGTATTAGTTTATTATTATATATATGCAGTCTATATTAAATATTTTTTTAAAAAATATTAGTAATGCTGTTTAAATGTTTTTGTAGTATATTTTTAAACAAATGAAAATGTGTGTTTTTAAATTTATGGGGCATATGTTGCTTTATGTGCTTAATTAGATGATGTCATGTTTTAATTTAGTATTTAAGGGGAAATATGGTATGTAATGACAGATTCTGATGAAATCCCTACTTACAGGGAAGAAAGCACTCAATCTACATTTGTGGAATTATTTTTAATAAATTGGAAACGGTTTGTGTATCCGGCTGCAGCAGTGTTATTTTTACAAGTGCTTTAGTGCATCTTGGTTTTTGTTGGGTCTGTCTCTTTTTGGCACTTGGGGGAGGTTGACTTTGGCATTCGTTGATGGTCAGGGTGTTGGTGCGGAGTTTTGGCGTCAGAGAGGTTGAGAGAGCTGCGGATTCCATTAAAGAGTTTTGCCCTGTATTTTGGTTCATTTTAGTGGATAGGAGAGGCAGGTTGGAGAGTGATGGCGAATGTTTGGGTCTAGGACTTAAGACCCTTCGGAGAATTCATGCTATGTGGAACCTATTATTCCATCTGCCTTCATTGTTTGAGAGAGCAGTGTTTTGGAGGTTCCGTGGGTTGGGCCTTTGCCCCACGGATGTTTGCCTGGAGTCTTTCTGTGCGGGATTGAGACGGGTGGTTGCTAGATCTGGCCACTTTCAGCTTGGCTGTGTGTCAACTTGTGGTGGGTTTTTGCAGGCCATGGGGCACCCGTGGATGAGTCTTTCAAAGGGGGAAAAAGAAGGCATGCACATTTGTGGGCTCCTTTTTGGGTTGGAGGGGCAATGTTGAACGGCTGTTGTCGGTTGTGCTGGTTGTTCCATTGGTGGTCGGTTCGAGTCTGCGGGATATTTCTTTCCTTCCTTGCAGTTTTGTGGGACATTGTAATTGTACTGCAAACATTGTCTACAATTTTTCTTAAAGTTGTGATACAAAATACTTTGAAATAAAATGAAGAAGTACTTCAGTGTGTCAATACACATGCTTCAGTTGTGTGTTCATTTTTAAGTGGTACGCTTTATAATTCTATTTTTGGAAAAAAAGTGTTTTAAGTTTTTGTTGGTTGAGTATATTTCAAAAGTGCACAATTATTCCTTATATTCAAATTAGTGAATAAAATAAACTAACTTTATCCTTTTGATAAACTATGATCCATTACGCTATATTTTATTACGCAAATGTTTATGGGGCCAGCTTGTCTGAAGTGGGGAGGTAACTGCTGCTTTGTTTGTGCAAGAGACAAGGTGTTTAACTGCTGACGTGTTGGGGCCTTGGCATGGGCTTGGGAACTGTGGCATATTTTGAGTAGGAAAAGAGGGTTGTGCATTAGTGGAGCAGGGTGTTTTCTTTGTATTGATTGGCCATGGGAAATGCCGTGTTTGTTGGCAGGGTGGTTGTCTCTGTAGGGTTGAAGTAATTATTCTAGCACCTTGGTTGCAGTTTGACCCCTGATTAATATTTTCAGATTGGGATATTGCTAAGTGGGGGACGTTTGGTTTGAACCCTTGTTGTTGTGGGGCTTATGCTAGCGGTACTGAGGGAAGCATTTGAGGAGATATCCTCTTTGTGGATTAATCCGCACCAATTTTGGTTTTATGGAGGTCAGGGGCTGGAGGTAGCTGGGATGGCCGTTTTCACGGGCTGCGAGTTGGTGGGGGTTGAGGTTACTGCCGCGCATGCACGGTGCAGCATCTTTCTGATGATGGGCTTCTTTTGTGCGGAATGGCTTCACATCTGGAGATGAACAAAAATAAATATATCTTGTCCTCCTACACCACGTCAAAAATGCCCCTTAAAATTATATTTTCTATGGGGTTGGCACACATTTGGATGCTGAATGTCCAAGCTCTCCACATTGATGTCAATCTTGATTGTTAGTCCTGCACTATATGTTACACAGAAATAGGACAGACAGAGATATAAATGAAATGTAAATGAAATACCTTGTGACAATTACAAAAACTAAAGGAAGGAAGCACTTCTCCCAAAACAGTTTGTGCCGAATCTAAATTATTCGTAGAGGAAACCTGGTCTGTATTGCATTCAGAAAAGATGTAAGCAAGTGCTTCTTTGCATTGCAAATTGTACAGTTTCAGAGAACCCTTCCTGTACAGATTCATTGATTTATTAACTGGGTATATCCACTATACACAATTCTCTTTTCAGAGGATATCCAGGAGATACTTTCTGGTTAAGTAACTTGCATGGAGTCACACAGGATGCCAGTGTAGAGCAGGGAATCAAACACTGAACTATAGGAAGAAACTTGTTAGCAGTTCATAGCCATACACCTCTTGACTAAATTCCTAGGCAAGTAAGGTAATACAGAGATTTCAGGATTAGCATGGAGAATGGGAGGGGATGTGAAAGGTTTTGACCACGGACGACGGGTAGGCTGTCATAAAGCATACTGGGAGGGATATGTGGGCACATGTAGTGGATGATTTGACACAGACTATCATTCATTTATCTACTTTCTTGCTACTGCCAAATGACTGGCAGCTACAAATAATAAAATCTTGCACACAGTTGCAAAATGAAAGCCGCCTTTATCCTTAATACTCAAAATTGTCAAGGTATATATATAACAGAAGAGTCAAGGCTATAATATAAACTACTAGGTATTCTATATCTGGCTGCCTTTGGTGCCAGAGACCTGGGCATATTTTCTGTTATCAACTAAAGCCTGGTATAAGGTTTATGTCCTTTAGAATTAAAAGTGCTTGCTGTTAAATAAAACATACATTATTATTATTAACTGAAACAGGATGTTAATAGAGTGTATGAGATTAGGCAGACCACATGGAGCAAGAGACTACCAGTAGACTTCCAGCCATCAACTGCATCATTCAGGAGATCAGGAAATCCAAAATCTGATATGTTGGTTAGTGTGCCTCATTTGGAGATAGAAGGCTAAGAGCTAGGCAGATGGTTGTGGTTATTGATAGGTCCCTTCATGTGGAGGTTTAGTTTTAACATACTTGACTGATAGTTAAATTTATATTGGACATTTGATAGGGTCATTGGAAACCTAGCTGCATTTATGGCTGCTTTGTCATAGATAGGTGTGGCGATGTTACATTCATTCCCAGGTTGGCAGGATAGTTTGTCTTTGAAGCTGTCTTGGAAGGTGCGTTATGTATTTTAGATAATTTAGATCTCTTTTCTTTCTTATAGATAGGTGTTTTGGAATACTGCTGCTATAATTTGGAATAGGTGGGTATAAAGTAGAGCCTTCTCTTTACATATTAGAGGATTTACTTTTGTCCTTTTTTTTGTAGATGGTGGTGTGCTGAGTATCAGTTGTGGCGATACACAGGGAATTCGCAAATGATGGAAGCAGTGGCGAGCGAGGAGGTTACACATGGAGAGCACAAGATGGCAACAGTTACTGACTGAAGTAAGTGGATCTCAAAGTTGAGTTTTGGTAGAGGATTTACACTGCTAGCCAGGGAATGATAGGCATTTGAGCTGGTGATCTTAGGGTTAATTACCGTTCAATAGGTTAGATCAATGGTTGAAAGTTGTCCCTGCTTTTGGGCATTTGCATTCAATTGTAAAAGGGAGCAACAGACATTGACCATAGGTAAGAGTTTGGGTTCCTGCAGTGGGATTGATGAGGTTACAGCTAATGCATTTTATTTATTGCTCATTAAGCCACGTCAATGTGGATGGGGTTCAGGTAGGTGGGAGGGGAGTCACAGCACTCTTAGTATCATAGGAAGTTATAAGGCTACTGGCTTGGGGATGATTACATGCTAGACAAGTCTGGCTCTTATATCTGGGGATATGAATCGTAGCAAAAAAAAAAAAAAAAGAGGAGGCTGGTTCCATACTTTGGTGCAGAAACTGGCGAACACTTGATGGGGTGACGGGGTCCTTCGCAGTGCCTCCATGTTAAGTAATTATTGGTATGTGTGCACATAGAATTTATTGTTTTTTCTTTTCTTTGCAGATTGCTGAAGGGCAGAGGGCATCATGCTGTGGCTTGAAAAGGGGATCTGAAAAGTGATGTTTTTTGATAGGATGGATGTTTTGCCACCAGAATGGAGCACAATGAGGGTCTGAGTAATCACCTTATTAAGGCATATTACAGCTCTGTGTTCAATTAGTGGGAGCTGATTATTGCATTGGTATAGGGGGCA
>NC_056743.1:1167858656-1167908656 GCF_019279795.1 Protopterus annectens | reverse complement strand
TTTCAACAGGAAGCCATAAAATATTCATTGTGTGCTATTTTACATAGTATGGTGGCAATTAAGAGATGCAATATGGTAAAGACACATTACTATCTAACAGATCTATGGTACTAACAGAGGAGGAGTTGGATGAGGAGTCATCAGAGGGATCAGCTGTAATGATACATCACATGAGGCATAGGTGGGAGCAATATGCAGTAGCACTGGCAAAGAAGTGGCATCTGGTCCACAGCTATGGTCTGTGACAAAAACAAAACAGAATAAAACTGATACAAATTATTTAATTAAATAATGAAACATCTTCTCCAAATGCTGGCGCTATGCTGTACTTAATATACAGCTAATCAACATCAGGCCAGATAGCATTAAAACATCTGTTTTATTTCATTCAGAGCTTTTTAAATATCACCCCACACCTGTTCTATGATGCCAGGAGGTTTCATTTGAAATGAATGTAGCTATACATGTTTTTGTTATTCTATGAACCTGCATGACATATGATGGATGTTCCGTTTTCCTGTATGACTGGTATGAGAGTTGTCTTTGCCATTATTACACATAATTTAAAATGCATCATTACAAAGAAAGAAATATGAATTTGTGGGAGGCTATTGAATTAAAATGTAAAAGCAAACATGAATCATGAAAAGACAAAGAAGATGATGGTCATCTCGCTTAATGCACATTATTATCGTTAATAGTTTTCATGTGATTAAAATGGATGAATTAAGGCAATGCATTTTTTATTCATGCATGAGGTAAGGGAATTAATAGTTCATATGTTATTGTTTATGATATCACACAGTTACTATATGTTTTACTTAGGCTGTCATATGTCAATGATACATGAAATGTTCTTAATGAATACACCTGTGTTGTTTTGTTTTTCCTGAGTATAAATGTTATGCTTATTTTAGAGCCAGATGTAAACTTGGAATGACATTAAAAATTTATGACCACTTACAGTTATAAGTTCAATATGCAAGTTTATTTGCATAAAAGTAATACATACCAAGAAATTCTATTTCTGTTACATAAACTGACATACAAATGCAATATAATTGTATTATCAAAGTTGTCCATATAAAGATTTTAATAAGTAATATTTTACACATGAAAGAAACAGCAGCAAGGAGAGAATAGAGAAAGAGAAACAGAATGAAGACAAGAAGACTAAAGGGGAAACATGGATAAATGACTTATTGTTTTATAGAAACTCCCATTGTTAGTCTGGGTGGGCAATGGGGAATAGTATGAATGTGTGCATCCAAACCCAGGCCCATGGAGTGACCACACCTGCTCTGCTCTCATGAGCCACAGCCTGCTATTTTCTGTCTGAGCTCTACTAGAAAACCATCCAAAACATTTGCTACCCCAGAATGAACATACCCATTATCTCTGCCTGCCCTCTCAAGTGTTCAAGCACCTAATTGAAGATAGGTCACCACGGTTATAGTCAGTGCTTTATATCTCTATGCCAGAACCATATTTTAATTAAGATCCAGAGATCCAAAGATCCAGTAACAAAAATCACTTGCAGATCACTAAAGCCAATAACTCTGTTGGTGAAGCACTATTCTCTTGTGCCATAGCCAAATTATGGAACTCCCTCCCACAATTACCTCCATACCATCATGCACCCACTTCAAAACTTTACTAAAAGCGCACCTAAAAACATGCTGGCTATGCACTTGCAACTCCCACTCTAATATCACCAACCCCATCCAACCACTACCTTTCTTTCCACTCCACTAACTATCTTGATTATAGCAAGCTCAGATGCTCATAAGCCTAGTATTTATTATACAGCAGGAACGTCTTATTGTAACATTTGTTAATGTCTGTTATGTAATTCACAGATAAAGATTCTAGTTGTCTACTGATGTACTATGTTCTTCATCTGTAAATATATTGTAAGTAATTGCTATGTAAATTGTTAATCGCTATGTAATCCAATGTAACTACTGTCTGTTTGTTTTAACTGTGGAGCTTTTCTCCCCGGGCCTCCGCTGAAAATGGACCTACGTCCAGTCGGACACTCCCGGTCAACAAATATAAATAAATAAATAAATAAATAAATAAATAAATAAATAAATAAATAAAATAAAATTAATGACAATAAAGATGTAAATTATATCATAATCTAGGAATGTCTTAAATTGGATCTGTTGTGTATGACCAAACCACCCTAATGTTGAATGTAAAACATTGACAAAATAAGTTTTATCATACACAGTAGTGAACACAAACAAAACCAAAAACAATTTCCTTTCCTGATAAAACTAATTTCTCCCATAACACTCAAATTTGTTGGAATAGTGGCAGTGTTACAGGAAAGTTTTAATAATGTTAAGGTATAGGGTTAGGATTGGTGAAGGGGCAGTGTTGGGGTTAGGGTTAGCATCCATTACTAAAGAGGTCAGGGACTCTGCCTGCTAAAGTAAATCTGGAAAACATTTCATTTACATGTACAACTTTTCTGGTCAGACAAATTTTAATAAAGTCAGCATTTAATCATGTGTTCCATTCTGCTTAGCTGTTGCACATAAATGATATCTAAGAACTGAAAAAATGTATCTAACCTCATTTTTCTGAATTTCTACATGTAACTGTTTCTGTTTATGAGAAATAAAATTAATGCAGTGAGATCAAAATGGACATCTGCATTTATAAATATTGATGTAAACTGTCCTTATTAGTGGCAAGTTATAAGTATACTAATCTCTGATAGTACACATTTTTCTCTTTAGAATAATTTCAATTACATCATAATAAGAAGATTGCATATATATAATTGTTACCATTGTTCTCAAAATTTAAGTGATTTGAAGCACCTTATATGTACTGTAGATAGTTTAGTGTAGGTTTAAATAAGATTTATTTTTTAATTATTCTTAGAGTAATTCAGTCAATATTAATCAGAGGGGTTACTATAAATAATCATGTCTTCACCAAATGACACTTGATTATTCAATGCCAAAATATCTAAATACTTAGAAGTTATTCGAAACCATAGCAATCACAGGGTAGCAACATAAAAACTTTTTGGGAAGGTGTTTTACCCTCATGAGTTCTTGACATAGGCACAAGCCCCAACACCCACAAACTATGCATCAACTTCAAGATTGCACAAACTCAGAGAACAAGGAAAAACATAACATTATACAATTCTTCCTCTAAAACGTGCACGCTGATTGGCCAGCCCAACCAGCGTGCCCGTTGTAAATCCCTCAATATACTAACGGAAAAAGGTCTGGTCGCCCGGACTTTTTCCGTTAGTATAAAACACTGTCTCGCTATGTTAAAAGAGTTTAACATAGCGACACAGGTTTAAAAAAAGCAACGCAGATCTCCGTTGCTTTTTTTAAAGCTGTCTCGCTATGTTAAACTCCTTTAACATAGTGACACTGTGTAAAAAGCAAGGAGATCTTGCGATCTCCGTTGCTTTTTTTTTAAAACCTGTCTCGCTATATTAAATGGGTTTAACATAGCGAGACAGCTTTAAAATAAGTAACGGAGATCTCCGTTGCTTATTTTAAAGCAGTCTCGCTATGTTAAACCCATTTAACATAGCGAAACAGTAAAAAGCAATGGAGATTTTGCGTTCTCCGTTGCTTTTGCCCACAGCGCTGATGTACTGCGTAGGCATGCGCAGTACATCAGAACTGCCACAGAATACCAGACAGCTGCGGAAGGGCAGCAAAGGCCTTCGCCCTCGGGACCAAACCACGCCAACCGTGATTAAATCCCGCATTACCCACACCCAGGCGTGGGTTATTGCTATAATAAAACAGTCACGTCTGCTCTTTTCTGAGTTTAACTGCTATTACAGGATGCTGGCAGACTTCCAGTCATAACATTCTGAACCTTGATCTGCTGGCCAGCAACATAATATAGATTTCCCTAATTGCTAATCAATTTTTTGTGTCATTTTTGTTTGATACTCTTTAATGGAAATATTGATTTTGTTGTTGAGACTGTGGATAAAAGCAATGGGGTAGTTGTAATGGATATGGAAACATATTGTGAAAGTATCATGTATTTATTATTTTAATGGTAGGACTGATTTTTTATATAAAATATTTGTGGATGATGTGTGATACAGGATGGAGATTATAAAGATCTGAAATTACTTAATTAACTATATGACAGAAACTGTAGATTTCTTAAGGTTTAAAAAAGGTTTATTCACATGATGAAATTAATTTCCTTGATGTTCATCTATATAAATTATCTTCTGGTAGATTTGGCACTTTGGTGCATAAAAATAAACAAGGAGAAACATCTGTTACTTCAAACAAGTATGTACCCTTTATTTATGTTTTCAAATATAACTAAACGACTAAAGGATATGGAATTATTAATGCTAAAGTCAGGATATAGTTGTAAACCTTTGTGTTTGATATAGAGGTGAAGGCTGTCACAAGGTTAGTGCATTCTACTCCTCTTATTAATGTTGTGTATATCCTCTGAATGTTTCCTGCTAGCTTGGTCCTCATTTACGCAGTGCTTCTGCAGCTGAGTTGCACAATTATCTCTGAATCAGATGTGGGTATCCCTGTATTTTTTTCTGAGAACTCCTATACAATAGAATACCTGGCATATCTGTGAATCTCTCTCATGGTCAGCAATGGCTAATGCTTCATAAAAGGCAGGGTAAATGTCAATATGCAATTCAGAGAGAACTGCAAAATTTTACTTCAAGATTAATATATCATCGTGCAGCAAGACAGCAAACATGAAACACAACATGAATAGATCTGAAACTTTAAAGAAAGGTATAAGAAGTACTAAAATGTCTATTATAACTGTGGTACAAAGCACTTAGAAGGGTCCCTTAGCAGGATAAAGAGTCTGTTGTGTTCTGTGGATACAAAAGTAATAGTGAAGTCAGTAGAGTAGTGTCAGCATTGTGTACATATGTGTACACACACAGACGCACGAACGCTCACACACACACACACACACACACACACACACACACACACACACACACACACACACACACACACACACAATTTGCATACCTCTCAACTGTACAGATTTTTGTAGAATGTCCAGATTTTGGCCTCATATTTATGGGCTGTTTTTCATAAAATTGTGGTTTTCTGGCAAATTAGTGGCAAATCATTAAAGACTAAAGTTAGAAAATGATGACAGACATTTCAGTAAAAGACTTCATATCATTCAGAAAATTCATACTAATGCAAAGCCTGTTATTCTATCAACTTTCTACGAAAACGTGTGGATAATACAAGAGCATTAATGTTTTGGAGTTGACACTGTGCTTTTCTGTTTGGTGCTTAAATAAACTTTGTGTTTCACAGAAGAGACGTGGATTCCAGTGCTTTTTCTTCACTTCATTTCGTAACTTTCTACGTTTGTAAGAGCAATGTTTAAAAATTGTCTGAATTTTTGGGCCTTTGTTCCACTTTTATTTATGGCTTTGTCCAGATTCCTTGTTCTAAGAAGTTGAGAGGTATCTCTCTCACACACACACACACACACACACACACACACACACACACACACACACACACACACACACACACTGGATACACACTAGAATCTCAGCATCATGCTGCAGCCACCAGCTAGTGCTGTGACTGCAGTAACATAACAGCACTTATGTCTGCTGTTATATTCTACTGGCATCAGTCCACTCTGCACCGTTACATTACCAGGGCACCAAAGTGCATAGTCATGCTCACAAAGCATACCACTAAACAAGATGCAAATAAGAAAGTATCACACAGGATTGGGTAATGAACAATGTTGTGCAGTCTGATTTACACTTCATATTTCTTCACTTCAGTCTAACTCAGTGGTGCACACTGTCTCCTGCTGGCCCTTTATATGCTTTATGGTGCTCCTATCTACCCACTTAGAATGAAGAATTGTGAGTCATGGTGCCATCAGTATCTAAAGCTCACACTGGTGCTATAATGTGCCTTGCCATTATCTGTGATTGTTTAGCCTGAAGCTTTTGTATTATTCACCTATAGATCAATGACTACTGCCATGATGTGCTTCCATAAAGTTATATGCTTAACTGCCTCTCTTACAGCCTGCTAGATGTAAAGCTTAGGTAAAATGGTACTGTTATGTAGTGCAACCTACTCTCATGTTACCTTGTCCTAATATGGCACTCACAGTACAGTTATGTTGTGTGCCCTACCGTAAAGTAATGTTAACCACCCCCATGCCTGGTGCACTGAATGATTAAATGGCACACAGTGCTGTCATGCTGTGGACTTGTTTAGGCACTCTAAGCTCTTGGTGCACCATTCAGTAAAAGGTAGCACTGTGCTGCTGTTGTGATCTTCACCAAGATCACCTTAATGCTGTCCCACTAAATGCTTTTATGCACGATCCAATTAAGGGTGGCAGAGTGCTGGTTAGCTATGCTTCCTTCCTTTAAACTGCCTGCCCTCAAAGGGTTCTGTGCATTATTTTGTTGTACACGACTGATCACTATAACATAAACTCATCCTGATTCTCATCATCTTGCACACTAGTCTGTTGTAAGACATGCAGTGCTGCTTAACTGTGAAACCTAAACTGTTCTCATAGCAAAGAGCGTCTCATGCATCACTCATACCATCCCATGGTGAATTCTGAGGTTTATCCTGACGCAGCAAGAAATCACAAACTGAAGTCTGTTGGTGAATCTCATTCTATGTGCTTGGGAGGCTGATCATTTTTGTCTTACATAGTTTTACATAAGAAACTTATATTTGGCTTTAACACCCATGAGTTCACTATACTCAATGGTGAGATCAGAATTTCAGCTTGCACTTTTTTATATGCCTTATTACCTACCACACAAATACACACACACACACACACACACACGTTTATATATATATATATATATATATATATATACATATAATATGCACACAAGTGTGTATATGTGTACTTATGCGCATGCACGTGTGTGTTTGTGTTATATAGGGGACATATAATTTTGTCTTTGTCTGATTAGTCAAGTTATGTTATCCTGACCTGTCTGGTTGACCTAATAACTGCTCTATTGTAGTAATATAACATTGTGCTATACTGGGACTATGCCCTTTCCCTTCTATTGTGTTTGTATATATAAGTAGCAGCCAAAATTTATTTTGTTTTTTTTTTCTCTCTGGTTATGTGTGCTAACATGTGTGGTGTCAGATTGCTAAAATGAGTTTCAATCGTTTTTTTAAGATCATTGATGGTAGATTCATTTGCTTAATGACTTACTTATATAATTACATATACATATACAAGCATTTATATGTATGTATCCCTACTGCTGTTTCAGAAGTTTGAGACTAGATATTCCAAAACTCAAACAATTTAAGTGCATTTAAGTGCAAACTGCAAACCATGCGGTTACACATTCCCTGCCTGCACAGATGGACATGATAATCCTGCTCTTCATATACAATTAATCTAAGATCACTGTACCTCGGAGAAAGTGGAATTCACTGAATTTAATGATACAGATAAATTTTGTAGTTCATTTATTTATTATTTTTATTTATTTGACATTTGTTGACTGTGATAGTCCAATGGAGCAAAATGCACTTTTTCAGCATACGCCTGTGGAAAAAAGCTCCACAGTACAACTAATCAAGAGAAATTACAAGATAGAAGTCAAAATACAGTAAAATATATATAATATATATAATAAAATTGATTAGGCTGTTGTCCATAACAGTACAAGTAACAGAAAAACAGCAACAGAGACATTTACACTAAGTAGTAGTTACAGTATTAGGTAATGTTTAAAAACTGGCAAAAAAAAACACATTAGGGTTGTCATTAGTAGACAACTGTACAATACAGTGCACATAATTACTGTGCATTTACCTCTAGTCCCATTTAAGTTTTTTTTTTTAATCTAACTACACTTGCACTTATCTTATTTATAATGGGAACCCATGTCTCCCTGTGTCCACACAGGCTTTCATTTGGGTTTCTAGTTTCCTCCCACATCCCAAAGATTAATAAACTGATAGTGCTCTCTACTGCCGGGAAGATGTTGTATGACATGAGTGCATATGTGTGTGTGTGTGTGTGTGTGTGTGTGTGTGTGTGTGTGTGTGCACGGTGTATGTGTGTGTGTGTGTGTGTGTGTGTGTGTGTGTGTGTGTGTGTGTGTGAAGGGGTATACTGATTTCTGAGTTAACATGATCTGATGTTTCTTTTTTTTTTTTAGCTCATTTCACAAAATGGGGCTAATATGGCTAGTTATACATCTCTTTGCGAGTGCAAGAGTATATATTTAAAATGCATATCTTACCACATTTCATGCAATGATGTGAAAAGAAAAAAATACCGAATCATGCAAATTAGCCCTTTACAGAAACATGATTGGCTATGCACAACTCCCATGGGTCTGTCTCTGTGTCTGCTTGCCCTGTAGTGGACTGTTATGTGACCCAAGAATGGTTCTTTGTCATTTTCCATTTGCTTGCTGAATAGGCTGTATCACCTCTGAGACCCTGAATATGATAAAACAGTACTAGAAAAATGAATCAATAATTTAAATTAGTATTTTATTCCTGATTATCTCAACATGCTTGTTTCATTTCATGTACTGGATATGCAGATATTGTGCCCTTACTATGGTGTACAGTTGTTTATTGCCATGGAATGGTGTTGTTCTATGTCAACCTTTCATTTATGTTTAACATTTCTGTTTTATGAAATTTTCATTTATGTTTGACTACTTAATCTTTTTGAAAAATGTTTGTTTTATGTGCACACATGCATGTATGTATATGTGCATGCGTGGGTGTGTCTATATTTATACACACACACACACACACACACACACACACACACACACACACACACACACACACACACATGCACACATGCACACATACACACATATATCTCTATGTTTATGCATCTGCATGTACTTTGTGGTGATTGTGTTTTATCTATTTTTACAGTTATGTGGTCAATGTCACATCTTCTGTATATATGTTGTGCCAGGTCTGCCCTAATTTCATCATGGCCTCATATCCACACCAGTTTTGAGGTTATTATTTCTAACTACTGTTTCCTGTTGGTGCTGACCACAAGTTCTCTTCCCATCATGCACTCTGCATCTGTATTTCTTTGATAACAGGTTAATGATGTATACTTACTTTTATTGCTGAATACAGAAAATCATAATTACTTAAAGAGTTTGACTACAAACTTGGGGATCTAACTTTAAATCGTGGTCTCCCATCGGTACCATTTGTAAATGCACTTCAGAAAAAAAATGTTGTAGAATACCCTCCCAAATACATAGGTTTCCATTTCTCCCTGATATATTATTTGCCACACTCCAGGATAACTTTCTACTTCTTCATTATTCCCTTTTTGATGCTTACATTTTGGTCTTACCCTTTGTATGCTTGTGGCATCATGGCTGCCATTATAATCATTAAGAATGAACTGTATGTATGTTTTAACTGGCTAACTTCTGTTAAAATAAAAAAGGTCCTTCCATAGAAGTGTTCCAGGGAAAAAAAAACTCCACATGGCAATCCTAGACAAAATTTGGAGTAGACATTCTATCTAACTGGCACAAATTTGGGAAAAAAAGCAGTTCCCAGAAAACAATATACTTCTAGAGTAAATACAATTTGCCATTTCATTGCATTACCAGAAGATATAGAGCACCACATCTTATCTTGGGAAAGGGATAAATGGCTCCCAGTTGCTTCAAGGGCAGCAGTAGTACTTTCCTGCTTAATTTTGAACTGTCATATATCACTTGTCCTTCAATGTAAGGTGTGATAAAAGTAGAAACCTTTAGCCATATGCTAAGGTCATAGAACTAGGACATGCGTAACCTACTTAGATATATTTTGTAATTCTGCTATTGTAGAAAACTTTTTTACATTTTTTTCATAATTATACCAGCTACTTGGAATATGCTCCTCCAAACTATTGTAAATTATTTGACTTTTAGAAATAAATTGACTGAGCACTAAAAAGCATCCTAAAATGGAATAGATTTATAATATTGAAGGACAAAAACACCACCGCAAACATTGACCCCAAAAGGTTGAAACACAAAATCCTCTACAACCTAAAAACAAGCAATATGAGGGTTGGGAAGAAACCCCTCTGCACTCCTCACAACCCTGCTATTTTTGTATACCAGCCTTGAGAAAGCTCCACAATGGGGAAGGGACAAAAAACAGTTCCTGCTGTGCCATGATCTAACACAACAAGCTACTGGCGTTTTACTATACATAAAAAAGTAATATCTGCATTCAGTGTGTTTTGACCATCTGTGGTTAATAATTGCACTGTCTTTGTTTTTGTCTTTTGCGATTCTGAATACTTCCCCATAAAGCATGTTGTTGCTTTAAGGATAATTGATAACTACCTCTTTTTATCTTTGAGAGTAAAAAGTTATGATGTTATTTATGGCCATTGCCAGCAATTGCCATCTTTTACTGTACTTGCTAGCTACTGTGTTAAAGAACTTTTTGCTTATATAACTCTGATTACATTTATAGATCTCACTTGACAACCTGTTTATTATATTCTGAATACATTCACTGATTATTATTTTCAAATAACTTTGGCCCAGGTTGTGAATGAAAAAAAGTTCTTGAAGCAGCCTCCTATATGATTTGCAACCAACCAAACAATCAGATAAGAACCCCTTACATATATGTATAAAACATCTGTGACTTAATTCATTGCAAGGATGTTACAACATGTGATTTGATTGTCTTTGATATCCTAGAGATAAACTGCTTTCACTGTTCTAGAGATAAACTGTTGTAGCGGTGTATGCAAAATTGCTATCAGATTATGCATATTATATGTTAAAATGCTCTTTTCAGCAGAAACTAGACTGCTTAAAGCTAGCCCTGTGGCACCCCCAGTTAACTTAGGTTTCTCTAGCTCAAGCATGTGCTTGCACCCCTAGTTAACCTGGGTTTCCTTAGCACAGGGACTTGTTTGCACTCCCAGTTAACCTGGGTTTCCCTAGCACAGGCATGTGCTTGCACCCCCAGCTAACCTGTGTTTCCGTAGCCAGGCACATGTTGGCAAGCACATTTAACCTGGGTTCCCCTAGCACAGGCAGCTGTTTGCACCCCCAGTTAACCTGGGATCCCCAGCACAGCCATGTGCTGGTACCTTCAGTTAACCTGGGTTTCCATAGCACAGGCAAATATTGACACCTCCAGTTAACTTGGGTTTCCCTTACACAGGCACATGTTGGCACCCCCACTTAACCTGGGTTTCCCCTAGATCAGACATGTGCTGGCACTCCCAGTTATCCTGAGTTTCCCTAGCACAGGCACATGTTGGCACCCCCACTTAACCTGGGTTTCCCCTAGATCAGACATGTGCTGGCACTCCCAGTTATCCTGAGTTTCCCTAGTGCAGGCACATGTTGGCATCCTCAGTTCACTCTGGTTTCCCTGCCAAACGCACATGCTGGAGGAAGTGAGTGGGAGGGGCGTGGCAGTGAACAGTGATTGCTGGCTTGCCCATTCCTTAATAGGAGCTGGTGGAGTCCCATTGTGGGAGTACCATTTGGTGGATGCAAGGGTGTTGCAGGCACTGTAAAGCACAGGGACTCATGGGGCATATGGGTGACAAGGAGGACTTATTAACTCTAGGTGGAGACATGGTTGTGCACAATCATGCACCAACATAAACTTTAATACACACAATTTTTGCTGTGATCATGCAGAGCAGCAGGGGAGAGAGGTGCATATAAAACAAAAGATCCTTTTGTCATACAAAGATGATATTTATGAGGTCAAGGGCTATCTTGTCTCAAAGCATTCTGCGAATGGCAGGAAGGAATGCATGGAAGTATAAGGGGAATGAGCCTTAATGGTCATTAGGAAGCTGGGAGACAAAGAATAAAAAACAGATTATTCTTTCAGTAGATAGTATTTCAATATGGCAGATTAAATTTCTAGACGATACCAGCTGCAAAACATCCTGGAATAAAGGTTATTATTACATCTGCAGTTTTAAAATGTTTAAAAAAAATATTTTAAATAGTGTTTGTTGCTGACTTTTGGTTGAAGGAGTTTCAACAAAATTCTGAGAAATGAAACTGCAATGCACACGTATATCTGCAGCAATAAGACACGGCATAATCACAGCTTCCGTCATTTGTTGAGACACACCATGTTCTCTGTTGCCTTGTTAAGTGTTCATCATGCTGCAGAACAGGGTGCTTTGACTCGTAAAAGAACTTTAGTTTTAAAGCCAGAATTTCAAATAGTTTTGGTGCAATAGGATGCTCTGGACATGTTTTTTTTTGGATAGTTGTGACAAGCTAATTTGTTTTTGTACTAGTTTGTGAAACATTTGTTCTTAGGTATTTATTTATTTATTAGTTATTTATTTATTTATTTTATTTATTTTACATTTATTGACTGGGATAGTCCGACTAGATACTTGTCCATTTTCAGCAGAGGCCCGGGGAGGAAAGCTTCATACATACATACAGAAAAACTGTTACATTAATCAAGTTAAAGCACGGTTACATATACAATACATAGGATAAAAGTCATTCATTCTGTCATATATAAATCTGATTTGTTATAGAGTAACAATTAGGAATGTAGGGGTGGCCAAAAGACCTCTTTAGCACATGTTTATATTGTCAGAGTTAGTCCAGGATTAGAGCAAGGACACAGCTATTTCCTTTTAAAGTGCTGTTTTAGATTTTTTTTGAGTTGGGTTAGAATGGGTTCTGAAGTAAGCTCAGCAGGAAGTGGGTTTCATATTTTACCAACAGAGTTGGCATATAGAGAGTCTCCAGATGAATTGTTGCTTTTGAGGGTTTGGATTAGTAATTTGTTGGATGAGCGAAGTGTCTTGAGGTTGCTGCAAGGGGTGATCATTTTTTTAAGTACGGGTGTGTTTTCAGGTTGGTAGAGAATTTTATGTGCTACTATTAGCTGATTGTACTGAAGCTGGATAGGCAATTCTAGCCACCCTAAATTTTTTAGGTTCAGACAGTGGTGTGTTTTGTATACTGCTCCAGTGGCAAATCTAGCAATATAATTAAAGCAGCTAGAGAGTTTATTAAAGTCAGACTTACTCAAGATTGTGAAAAGAGGGGATGCATAAAGGAGGGTGGAAAGTAGAGGTGTATGGGCAATTACCGCCCTAGCTAGTGGAGTGAGGAAAGACTGGATCTTGTATAATGAGCCACATTTTTTATTAACTTTTTTAATAGTTTGATTACTATGCGTATCAAACTTGATGTTATTATCACCTGTTACACCTAAGAGTTTGGTATAGCGATCTGGGACAATGAAAGTGCCATTGTTAGATTTTATAGTAAAGGTTGGAGCGGAAGCTTTACGAGTGGGGGAGAAAAGCAGTAGCTTCGTTTTGTTAGGATTTAATAGGAAATGTCGATTACAGAGCCAATTTGTGACAGTATTAAAAACATTTTGGGATAGAGTCTGCAGATTTAAAGGGGAGGTTTTATTTATATTATTTTATTATTTATTTACATATATTTATTATTAAAGGAGAGGATTTATTTATATTATTTATTTATTTATGTATGTAGGTATATGTTTAGTAGTGAAGAAAATACTTACTATATTACATGTTACATTCTATATTTTTTTATTTGAAATGCTGCAACATTCTTTCATTCTGATTTTGAGATATTCATTCTTAATATTTGTTTTAAGTGTGTCAATCTATTTTCTTTCATTACTCTTATTATGTTAATATTTGCATATTCTTTTATAAAAAGAAACTATATTGATATTCTTTATTTCAGCTATAGACCAAAACATATTTTATTTTGTGCAAAGTTTTGCTGTGTTTTTATAACTTTTGTTTAACATTCTTTGTTTGGATTTCATTTGTTTTGTATAGTACTTTATGACAAAGCACTATTAAAAAGTTGATTTCACTTAAGCTGGAGGTTATAGTCTTATCTAATTAGAAGTTAAATTTAGAACAGTTTCTTAATTTTAAGGATACAGTGGATGTAAAAAAAATTTATCAGTTATATTTATCAGTAAATCTTTTACATTGACACTATAAAATAAATCTCTTACATAGAAACTATATACAATAAACATGCATGCGCAAATATTCAGAGAGGCACACAGACAAATGAAGAATAGACCAATGAAAATGTTTTCATTTAATTTTAAAATCCCATATTGTATGTGTGTGTGTATGTGTATATATATATATATATATATATATATATATATATATATATATATGTGTGTGTGTGTCTTTCGGCTTTTCCCGGTTAGGGGTCGCCACAGCGGAACTCTGGTCCGCTAGTGATTGGCAGTTGATTTTTACGTGCTGAGTTGCCGGCCCTAATGCACAACCTTCAACGAAGGTACGCCTATTCACGCATGTCTCCACAGAAGATGCTCTAGCTGAGAATCGAACGAGACAGCATCTTACTGTGAGGAGACAACGCTAACGCAGCACCACCACTGCAGAATATATATATATATATATATATATATATATATATATATATATATATATATATATATAATATATATTTAATTGCCTATTAATGTTGTTTGTGATAAGGGTTGACAAAAATCTTGAGCTAGTATGTTTTTCTCTCACTTTAGCATACATCTACTGCTGAATGAGTGTGAGGTGTGAAGGTTGTAGCCTAGTAACAAGATGTGTGTGATCTGTGCATTGTCAATGTGGTACCTAAACAGGAAGGAGTGGTATGTAGGTAATATAACATGATGTGGGACATGGGTACTGAAGTAGCAGCATATAAGGCTGCTGTATGTCTCATTTTCATCTTAATTACAAGTTGCTGTTGCTTATTCGTGGCTGTTGTGGTAGCTCACAGGAAATATGGGACCTGTGTTTGAATGTTGAGGTACTCAACTGACATGGTGTGAGTCTTATAAGTGCATGTCAGATTGTTATTTTAGTGCGTATAGTTGGTGTGATGTTATGAGGTAGTGCCATCTATGCCAGGGAGAATAGGGCAGTGCATGTGTACATATGCCAGCATAGCTAGCTGGAAATTTGGAAAGAATTTTATGTTATTTGACTATCACACTGATTTGTACAGATGTTTGAGTTAAAAATATATTTGTAAAGTTACTTGTGTTAAAAATGCATTAACAGTAGGTCTTGCTGGACAGAAATAATGTATGCATGTATATTAGGTTGTATTGTAACTAATCAAATATGTATGTTTATCAGAGAACCCTGGAAGGGTGGAAAGTTTGAATTGGGTTATAGCTTTCAGATGCTGCCACAGATCTTAGCAAAGCTCTTTGTGTGTATTGTACCAGAGTCAGGTGACCAAAGGTGATGTTACCCTCTAACCAACATCTTGTTTCTTTGGAGCTTTCACAGCAGCAGCACTTTGGAATGACAAAAAGAAACTTCATCTGGCTTTTGCTGTGGTAAGACACTCAGCACACATCAGCTTGCCTTGTTTAGTAAGTAGTCAGGGATCAGTAATTCTTTAGTTAGTTGGGGACATTTAGTGAGAATAGTTTAGTATTGTTTTCTGCATCAGTGAGAAACTATCTAACTGTAGTATTTGTATATCTCTGTGGTTGAAACTCTGTTGTTTATTATATTCACTATTCCCCTGTTTTCTGTTTTATTATTTATCATTAAATATTTAATACAAAAATAAAAAAACAAGTAATCTCTGTGGTATCCAAGAAGTCTCAAAACAACCCAATGAAAGGTATTAAATATTTAAAAAACAGTGTAAGAAACTTCTGTGTGTGGAAGATTTTCAGTCCATATATCTCTAGTTAATCACTGTATATTAATCAGATCAGAGAAAAGTAGTAGAAGTAGCAAACTTAAACTCATCTTAAGTCAAAATCCATTTGAAAATCCTTTATTAAGTACACAGACATCAGTCAAAAATCCTTTAAGTACACAGACTCCAGTTGAAAATCCTTTATTAAGTACACAGACTCCAGTCGAAAATCCTTTATTAAGTACACAGACACAAGTCGAAAATCCTTTATTAAGTACACATAATCCAGTCGAAAATCCTTTATTAAGTGCACAGACTCCAGTCGAAAATCCTTTATTAAGTACACAGTACTTAATAAAGGATTTTCAACTGGAAACAGACTGCCTGCCTTGCTTGGATTACTTTTGAATACTTAGTAATTCTGTACAATTATATATTTTTTATTAAATTTTTTTTTTTCTTAAGACGAGTTTAAGTTCGTTACTTCTACTACTTTTGTCTGATCTGATTAATATACAGCGATTAACTAGAGATATATGGACTGAAAATCTTCCACACAGAGAAGTTTCTTACACTGTTTTTTAAACATTTAATACCTTTCATTGTGGCTAGTCCTTTAGAGAATACTTTAACATCTTGAGAGTACTTATGCTTGTTTTAGTGACATTGTGGCCACTCCTGAAAGCCTTGCTGCATTGGTCACACTCTAATAATTGTATTAGTATTAATTTTACACAGTATAATTGGGTACCCTTTGTAAGAGGCTTAGGGTAGCTGACTAGTGGCAGTGTGATTAACTCAGAGTCTGGGCAGAAAGGGGCACAGCTAATAAATCTGTGCCAGCTTTTCCCAGGTGGGTATGTGTGGGTGTGTGAAACTCAAATATCCAAGTGTTTGTGTCCGCTACTGGGAACAGAGTTCCAAAGTGGTCAATGTGGAGTTTTGTGTGCATCTGGAGAGAGAAGTCCCAGGTCTAGTGTGTGCTTCCTCTGTGCTGTTAAGGGAAATTGTGCTTGGTGCAGGGAACTGCATCTGAAAATAATGTGTGAATTCATCTTTGCTCTTAGTGATTATTCCTCACCAGAGTAAGTGGTGAGGATTGAGGCTCCTTGATTGCTGGCCTGGAGTATGGACCTGTCAAAGTTGGTATGGTAGCTATAGAGCGATATGCAGGACTGAACATGGCTGCTGTGGTAGCAGTTATTGTGGTACCCGAGCACAGTACATGAAAAGTGGCCACTGAAAAAAGAATTCAAAGCATGATATCAAATTACAGTCCATCATATAGATTATGAAGAAAGCAAAAGTACCAAAACTACATTCATGTATGGAATAGTACTTTATGATACAATGCATGTTCATCCAAAAAAAAAAAAAATATATATATATATATATATATATATATATATATATATACACACACACATACACATAAAATGTTGTGGAGTGGGTGTATAGAGTATTCAAATCCCCATATTCCCCTTACTTAAATATCTTAACTCTATTTAACCATCTAAAATCTCATCCGATGGACAAATGTTTCTTCATTTCCACAGGCTAGCTCTGTAACATCCATCTATTTTTTACAAGAGACTGTCCTCACCACTAATCTGACTCTGTGCACATAGCCTGCAATTTATGCAACCTACTTCCAATCACAGATGCTCTCCACCCCTCACTATCTTCCAGTTTTACTTTCGATCTTGCACAGTTCTTCCAAACATCCACTGACTACTTCCACCCACCCCCACATCTCTACTAGCACCACCCCAATTCTTATTTCTGTTCCTACTCAGTCTTCCTACTTAGTCTCTTTCTACCTTCATCCCTTCTGTTATCTGTTTCACACTCCCTGCTTCTCACCCTCTTTTCTGCCTGCACTCTTCTTACTATCCTTTTTAATATACATCATTAACTTGCTACCCTCCAGCCCACAAATATACAAGATTCTAAAGTCATAATCTCAAAAACAGCAAAGCACTCTGTACCTTTATTACATAAAGTTTTATTACTCTGGGCACTCTGCACATTTACTAACCAGAGTTCCCTTGCTGTGGACATTCTAAACCTTTACTACACAGAGTTTGCTTACCGTGGGCACTTTATACTTTTACTACACTGAGATCCCTTACTTCAGGCACTGTATATATTTCATAAACAGAGTTTTCTTAGTCTGAGTACTCTATATATTTACTACACAGAGTTCCCTTACTCTGGGCAGTCTATACCATTAATATAGTAAGTTTCCTTACGCTGGGCATGCTATACCTTTACCAAACAGAATTTCCTGTTTTTGGCATTCTGAATTTTTACCACACAGAGTTTCCAATCTCTGGGCACTCTATATCTTTACTACACAGAGTTTACTTATTATGAGCACTCTATACCTTTGCTAGACAGAGTTTCCTTACTTTGGGCACTCTATACCTTTGCTAGATGGAGTTTCCTTACTCGGGCACTCTGTACATTTACTACATAGTTTTTCCTTACTCTGGATATTCTATACATTTACTATATGGAGTTCTCTTACTCTGGGCACTCTGTACCTTTACTATACAGAGTCCCCATAATCCAAAAACTTTATTTCCATAATACACAGAGTTCTCTTACTCCAGGCATTCTATAGCTTTACAAGACATAGTTACCTTACTCTAGGCACTCTATAGCTTTCATACACAGTGTTCCCTTATTCTGGTCACTCTTCACTCAATACCTTTACTACACAGATTTTTCTTACTCAAGCCACTGTATACCTTCAATACACAGAGTTCCCTTACTCTGGGCACACTATGCCTTTCATACACAAGGTTTCCTTACTCTGAGAACTCCATATTTTACTACACATAGTTTCCTTATCCTGGGTTTCCATATTCTGGGTCCTCTATATATTTACTACCAAGAGTTCCCTTGCTGTGGGCACTCAATACCTTTACTACACAGAGTTCGCTTACTGTTGGCACTTTATACTTTTACTACACTGAGCTCCCTTACTACAAGCACTGTATATATTTCATAAACAGAGTTTCCTTAGTCTGTGTATGCTATATCTTTACTACACAGAGTTCCCTTACTCTGGGCATTCTATACCATTAACATAGTAAGTTTCCTTACTCTGGGCATGCTATACCTTTACCAAACAGAATTTCCTGTTTTTGGCATTCTAAATTTTTACCACACAGAGTTTCCATACTCTGGGCACTCTATATCTTTACTACACAGAGTTTACTTATTATGAGCACTCTATACCTTTGCTAGACAGAGTTTCCTTACTCTGGGCATTCTATACCTTTGCTAGATGGAGTTTCCTTACTCTGGGCACTCTGTACATTCACTACATAGATTTTCCTTACTCTGGATACTCTATACCTTTACTACATGGAGCTCCCTTACTCTGGGCACTCTGTACCTTTACTATACAGAGTCCCCATACTCCAGGCACTCTATTTCTATAATACACATAGTTCTCTTACTCCAGGCATTCTATAGCTTTACAAGACATAGTTACCTTACTCTAGGCACTGTATAGCTTTCATACATAGAGTTCCCTTACTCTGGTCACTCTTCACTTTCTACCTTTACTACACAGATTTTTCTTACTCAAGCCACTGTATACCTTTAATACAAAGAGTTCCCTTACTCTGGGCACATTATACCTTTCATACACAGTGTTTTCTTACTCTGAGAACTCTATATCTTTACTACACATAGTTTCCTTATCCTGGGTTTCCATATTCTGGGTCCTCTATACCTTTACTACACAGAGTTCCCTTACTCCAGGCACTCTATTCCTTCACAAGACATAGTTCCCTTACTCTGGGCACTCTATATCATTCATACACAGAGTTTCTTTACTGGTTACTCTACATCTCTACTACACTTGATTTCTGTTACTGTGGACACTCTATACCTTTACTACACAGATTTTCCTTACTCATGCCACTCTATATCTTTAATACACAGAGTTCCCTTACTCTGGGCACACTATACTTTTCATACATAATGTTTTCTTACTCTGAAAACTCAATATCTTTACTACACATAGTTTCCTTATCCTGGGCACTCTGTACCTTCACTACACAGAGTTCCCTTACTCTGGGCATTCTATATGCTTCATACACACTGTTACCTTACTCTAGGCATTGTATACCTTTCATACATAGGGATCCTCTATACATTTATGACACAGAGTTTCCTTACTTTGGGCACTCTGTACCCTACTGAATAGAGTTCCCTTACTCTAGACACTCTGGACCTTTACTTCACAGAGTTTACTTACTCTGGGCAACCTATTTTTTTGAATACACTGAGGTTCCTTTCCATGGGCACTCTATATCTTTCATACACACAGCTCTCTTACTCTGGGCATTCTGTAACTTTACTACATAGAGTTCCCTTACTCTGGACACTTTGCACCTTTAAGTCACAGAGTTTACTTACTCTGGGCACTCTATACCTTTACTATACAGAGTTTCCTTACTCTAGGTATTCTATACCTTTCATACACAGAGTTTCCTTATTCCAGAGCCTCTATACATTTACTACACAGAGTTTCCTTACTCTGGGTACTCTGTGCCTCTACTGCACAGAGTTTCCTTACTTTGGACACTCTGGACCTTTACTTTACAGAGTTTACTTACTCTGGGCACTCTGTTCCTTTAATACACAGAGGTTCCTTTCCATGGGCTCTCTATACCTTTCATACACACAGCTCTCTTACTCTGGCTACTCTGTAGCTTTACCACACAGAGTTCCCATACTCCAGGCACTCTATACCTATAATACACAGAGTTCCCTTACTTCAGGCACTCTATACCTTTACAAGACATAGTTCCCTTACTCTGGGCACTCTATAGCATTCATACACAGTGTTCCCTTACTCTAGTCACTCTACATCTCTACTACACAGATTTCTCTTACTGTGGGCACTATACCTTTACTACTTACTCAAGCCACTATATACCTTTAATACTTACTCTGGGTATTTTATACACAAATATACAGAGTTTCCTTACTCTGGGCATGCTATACCTTTACCAAACAGAATTTCCTGTTTTTGGCATTCTGAATTTTTACCACAAAGAGTTTCCTTACTCTGAACATTCTATACCTTTACTATACAGTTCTCTTACTCTGGACACTCTAATCCTTTCATGAACAGAGTTTCTTTACTCCAGGCATGCTATATCTTTTGCACACAGAGTTTCCTTACTCTGAGCACTCTGTACATTTACTATGTAAAGTTTCCTTACTCTGAACACTCTATAACTTTGCTACACATAGTTTCCTTACTCTGAGCACTCTGTACATTTACTATGTAAAGTTTCCTTACTCTGGGCACTCTATACCTTTACTACAGAGAGTTCCCTTACTCTGGGCACTCTATACCTTTACAAGACATAGTTCCCTTACTCTGGGCACTCTATAGCTTTCATACACAGTGTTCCCTTACTCTTGTCACTCTACATCTGTACTACACAGATTTCTCTTACTGTGGGCACTTTATACCATTGCTACACAGATTTTCCTTACTCAAGCCACTCTATACTTTTAATACACAGAGATTTCCCTTACTCTGGGCACTTTATACCTTTCATACACAGCATTTCTTTACTCTGGGAACTCTATATCTTTACCACACATAGTTTCCTTATCCTGGGCACTCTGTTCCCTTTCCACATAAAGTTCCCTTACACTGGACACTCTAAAACTTTCATACACAGAGTTTCCTTACTCTGGGTACTCTATACTTTTAATTCACAGAATGTATTTACTTGTGGCACTATATATTTATATATCTATACACTCTATATATTTACTACACAGAGTTCCCTTACTGTGGCACTATATTCCTTTACTACACAGAGTTTCTGTACTCAGTCATCTCTATACCTTTAACGCACAGAGTTTCCTTAGTCTAGATACACTACAGCTTTACTACACAGAGTTCCCTTACTCTGGGCACTTTATAGCATCACTAGACCTTTTATACCTTTAAAACATGGAATTCCTTTACCATGGGCACTGTAGACCTTTCATACACAGAATCTTCTTACTCTGGGCACTCTATAACTTTCTTACACAGAGTTTTCTTATTATTGGTCCTCTGTACATTTATTACACAGAGTTTCTTTACTCTGAACACTCTGTACCTTTACTACACAGAGTTCCCTTACTCTGGACACTCTGTACCTGTACTTCTCAGAGTTCCCTTACTCTGGGGACTCTGTACCTTTAATACACAGAGTTTTCTTATACTGGGCACTCTATACCTTTTGTACACAAAGCTCCCTTACTTTGGGCACTCTGTCCCTTTACTACACAAAGTTCCCTTACTCTGGGAAATATATACAATTAATACACAGGATTCTCTTGTTCCTGGCACTCTATACTTTTACTACACAGAGTTTCCTTATTCTGGGCATGCTATACCTTCACTACACAGAGCTTGCTTACTCTGGGCACCCTATTCCTTTACTACACAGATTTCTCTTACTGTGGGCACTCTATACCTTTACTAAACAGAGTTCCCTTAATCAAACCACTCTATATCTTTAACACAGAGAGTTTCCTTAATCTGGGTACTCTGTAGCTTTACTACACAGAGTTCTCTTACTCTGGGCATTGTATACCTTTACTAGACATTTTATACCTTTACAACATAGAATTCCCTTACTCTGGGCACTGTAGATCTTTCATACACAGGATACCCTTACTCTGAGCTCTCTATACTTTTCATACACAGAGTTTCCTTATTCTGGGTCCTCTCTACATTTACTACATGGAGTTTCCTTACTCTGGGCACTGTGTACCTTTACTACACAGAGTTCCCTTACTCTAGACACTCTGTACCTCTACTTCACAGAGTTTCCTTTCTCATGGAAATCTATACCATTAAAACACAGTATTCTCTTACTCCAGGCACTCTATACTTTTACTACACAGAGCTCCCTTACTACGGGCACACTATACCTTTCAGACACAGAGTTCCCTTAATCTGGCATTCTATAACTTTCATACAGAGTTTCCTGTACCACTACTTCACAGAGTTTACTTACTCTGGGCACTCTGTTCCTTTAATGCACAGAGTTTCCTTTACATTGGCACTCTATACCTTTCATGCACAGAGTTTCCTTACTCTGGGCATTCTGTACCTTTACTACACAGAGTTTCTTACTCTGGCCACTCTGTACCTTTACCATACAGATGTCCCATACTCCAGGCACTCTATACCTATAATACAAAGAGTTTCCTTACTCCAGGCACCCTATACCATTACAAGACATAGTTCCCTTACTCTGGGCACTATATACCATTCATACACAGTGTTTAATTAATCTGGGAAGTCTATATCTTTACTACACATAGTTTCCTTATCTGTGCATTATGTATCTTTAACACACAGAGTTTCCTTACTCTGGCACTCTAAACTTTCCATTTACAGACTGTCTTTACTTGTGGCACTCTATAACTTTACTACACAGAGTTTCCTTATTCCAGGCACTCTATACCTTTACTACACATAGTTTCCTTACTCTGGGCATTCTATACCTTTACCACACAGAGTTCTCTTACTCAAGCCACTCTATGCCTTTAATACCCCTAGTTTCCTTACTCAGGTTTCTCTATAGCTTTACTGCACAAAGTTCCCTTACTCTGGACATTCTATACCTTCACTAGACATTCTATACCTTTACAACATGGAATTCCCTTACTCTGGACACTGTTGACCTTTCATACACAGAGTTCCCTTACTCTGGGCACTCTATACTTTTCATTCACAGACTGTCTTTACTAGTGGCACTCTACAATTTTACTACACAGTTTCTTTATTCTGTTCACACTATACCTTTACTACACATAGTCTCCTTACACTGGGCACTCTATATCTTTACTACACAGAGTTCCCATACTGCAGCACTCTATACATTTACTACACAGAGTTCCCTTACTCAAGCCACTCTACACCTTTATTACACAGAGTTTCCTTAGTCTGGGTACTCTATAGCTTTACTAGACAGAGTTTACTAGACAGAGATCCCTTACTCAGGGCACACTATACATTTACTAGACACTCTATAACTTTACAAAATGGAATTCCTTTACTCTGGACACCATAGACCTTTCATACACAGAGTTCCATTACTCTGGGCACTCTATACTTTTCATTTACAGACTGTCTTTACTTGTGGCACTCTATAACTTTACTACACAGTTTCCTTATTCTGGGCACTCTATACCTTTACTACACATAGTTTCCTTACTCTGGGCACTCTATAACTTTACCACACAGAGTTCCTTTACTCAAGCCACTCTTTGCCTTTAATACACAGAGTTCCCTTACTCTGGGCACTCTATACCTTTACTAGACATTCTATACCTTTGCAACATGGAATTCCCTTACTCTGGACACTGTAGACCTTTCATACACAGAGTTCCCTTACTCTAGGCACTCTATACTTTTCATTCACAGACCATCTTTACTAGTGGCACTCTATAATTTTACTACACAGTTTCTTTATTCTGGTCACTCTATACCTTTACTACACATAGTTTCCTTACTCTGGGCACGCTATATCTTTACTACACAGAATTCCCTTACTGCAGCACTCTATACCTTTAGTACACAGAGTTCCCTTATTTAAGCCATTCTATACCTTTAATACACATAGCTTCCTTAGTCAGGGTTTTCTATAGCTTTACTACACAAAGTTCCCTTACCCTGGGCACTCTATACCTTTACTAGACATTCTATATCTTTACAACATGGAATTCCCTTACTCTGGACACCGTAGACCTTGCATACACAAAGTTCCCTTACTCTGGGCACTGTATACTTTTCATTCACAGACTGTCTTTACTTGTGGCACTCTATAACTTTACTTCACAGTTTCTTTATTCTGGTCACTTTATACCTTTACTGCACATAGTTTCCTTACTCTGGGCACTCTATATCTTTACTACACAGAGTTAACTGACTGCAGCACTCTATACCTTTACTACACAGAGTTCTCTTACTCAAGCCACTCTATACCTTTGCTACACAGAGTTTTCTTAGTCTGGGTATTCTATAGCTTTACTAGACAGAGTTCCCTTACTCTGGGAACACTATACCTTTACTAGACATTCTATACCTTTACAAAATGGAATTCCCTTACTCTGGACACCATAGACTTTTCATACACAGAGTTCCCTTACTTTGGGCACTCTATACTTTTCATTTACAAACTGTCTTTACTTGTGGCACTCTATAACTTTACTACACAGAGTTTTCTTATTCTGGGCACTCTATACCTTTACTACACATAGTTTCCTTACTCTTGTCACTCTATACCTTTACCACACAGAGTTCCCTTACTTACTGTCTTTCTTACTTTCTTATGCCTTTAATACACAGAGTTTCCTTAGTCTGGGTTCTCTATAGCTTTACTACACAGAGTTCCCTTACTCTGGGCACTCTATACCTTTACTAGACATTGTATACCTTTGCAACATGGAATTCCCTTACTCTGGACACCATAGACCTTTCATACACAGAGTTCCCTTACTCTGGGCACTCTATACTTTTCATTCACAGACTGTCTTTACTTGTGGCACTCTATAATTTTACTACACAGTTTCTTTATTCTGGTCACTCTATACCTTTACTACACGTAGTTTCCTTACTCTGGGCACTCTATATCTTTACTACACAGAATTCCCTTACTGCAGCACTCTGTACCTTTACTACACAGAGTTCCCCTACTCAAGTTATTCTATACCTTTAATACACAGAGTTTCCTTAGTCTGGGTGCTCTATAGCTTTACTAGACAGAGTTCCCTTACTCTGGGAACACTATACCTTTACTAGACATTCTATACCTTTACAAAATGGAGTTCCCTTACTCTGGACACCATAGACCTTTCATACACAGAGTTCCCTTACTCTGCACACTCTATACTTTTCATTTATAGACTGTCTTTACTTGTGGCACTCTATAACTTTACTACACAGAGTTTCCTTATTCCAGGCACTCTATACCTTTACTTTACATAGTTTCCTTACTCTGGGCACTCTATATCTTTAACACACAGAGTTCCCTTACTCAAGCCACTCTGTGTCTTTAATACACAGAGTTTCCTTAGTCAGGGTTCTCTGTAGCTTTACTACACAATGTTCCCTTACACTGGGCACTCTATACCTTTACTAGACATTCTTTACCTTTACAACATGGAATTCCCTTACTCTTGACACTGTATACCTTTCATACACAGAGTTCCCTTACTCTGGGCACTCTATACTTTTCATTCACAGACTGTCTTTACTAGTGGCACTCTACAATTTTACTACACAGTTTCTTTATTCTGGTCACTCTATACCTTTACTACACATAGTTTCCTTACTCTGGGCACTCTATATCTTTACTACACAGAGTTCCCTTACTCAAGCCACTCTATAGCTTTACTACACAGAGTTTCCATAGTCTGGGTACTCTATAGCTTTACTAAACAGAGTTCCCTTACTCTGGGCACACTATACCTTTACTAGACATTCTATACCTTTACAACATGGAATCCTTTACTCTGGACACCATAGACCTTTCATACACAGAGTTCCCTTACTCTGGTTACGCTATACTTTTCATTTACAGACTTTACTTGTTGCACTCTATAACTTTACTAAACAGAGTTTCCTTATTCTGGGCACTATACCTTTACTACACATAGTTTTCTTACTCTGGGCACTCTATACCTTTACCACACAGAGTTCCCTTACTAAAGCCACACTATGCCTTTAATACACAGAGTTTCCTTAGTCTGGGTTCTCTATAGCTTTACTTGGAATTCCCTTACTATTGACACTGTATACCTTTCATACACAGAGTTCCCTTACTCTGGGCATACTTTTCATTCACAGACTGTCTTTACTAGTGGCACTCTACAATTTTACTACACAGTTTCTTTATTCTGGTCACTCTATACCTTTACTACACATAGTTTCCTTACTCTGGGCACTCTATATCTTTACTACACAGAGTTCCCATACTGCAGCACTCTATACTCTGGACACCATAGACCTTTCATACACAGAGTTCCCTTACTCTGGGCACTCTATACTTTTCATTTATAGACTGTCTTTATTTGTGGCACTCTATAACTTTACTACACAGAGTTTCCTTATTCTGGGGACACCATACCTTTACTACACATAGTTTCCTTACTCTGGACACTCTATATCTTTACTGGATGCAGTTTCCTTACTGCAGCACTCTATACCTTTACTATTTAGAGTTCTTTTACTCAAGCCACTCTATATCTTTACTACACAGAGTTTCCTTAGTCTGGGTACTCTATAGCTTTACTTCACAGAGTTTCCTTACTCTGGGCACTCTGTACCTTTAATATACAGATTTTCTTTGCCCTGGACACTCTATACCTCTTCCGCACAAAGCTCCTTTTCTCTGGGCATTCTGTTTCTTTACTGCACAGAGTTCCCTTACTCCTGGCAATCTATACCATTAATACACAGGATTCTCCTACTCCTGGCACACTATACTTTTGCTACACAGAGTTCTGTTACTCTGGGCATTCTATACCTTCACTACACAGAGCTCCCTTACTCTAGGCATGCTATACCTTTACTACACAGAGTACCCTTACTCTGGGCACTCTATACCATTCATACACAGAGTTCTGTTAATCTGGGCATTCTATACCTTCACTACACAGAACTCCCTTACTCTAGGCATGCTATACCTTTACTACACAGAGTACCCTTACTCTGGGCACTCTATACCATTCATACACAGAGTTCTGTTAGTCTGGGCACTCTATACCTTTCATACACAGAGTTCCCTTAGTCTGGGCATTTTATACATTTACTACAAAGAGTTCCCTTACTCTGGACACTCTGCACTTTTACTTCACAGAGTTTACTTACTCTGGGCACTGTGTTCCTTTAATACACAGAGTTTTCTTTCATAGGTTCATAGGTTCATAGGTTTATACTAGGCTATCTGCCCTAAGGCATTTATAAGCCTAGCCCAAAGTTTTGTGGCTTACGCCACCCCTTATATGAAAAAATACTGTGCCCATTAGTTTGTTGTGCCTCTGTCCAGCAGTGACACAGAGATGATTCCCGGGGTAAACCTACGATCTCTCATCCACAGGTCAAGATTTCTCTTGAACAGAGCCAGCGAGGTGCTCTGCCTCACATGGACCGGTATTTTCCAAGGGCACTTTATACCTTTCATATACAGAACTCTCTTACTTTGGGCACTCTGTATCTTTACTATGCAGGGTTCCTTATTGCAGGAAATCTATTCCATTTATACACAGGATTCTCTTACTCCTGGCACTCTATTCTTTTACTACATAGAGTTCCCTTACTCTGGGCACTCTATACCTTCAATACAAAGAGCTTCTTTTCTCCGGGCACCCTATACCTTTACTACACAGAGTTCCCTTACTCTGGGAACTCAATACCTTTCATACAAAGAGTTCCCCTACTCTGGGCACTCTATACCTTTCATACACAGAGTTCCCTTACACTGGGCATGCTAGACATTTCATACTCTTCCTTACTTCGGGTACTTTATACCTTTACTACACAGAGGTTTTTTTACTGTGGGCACTGTATACCTTTACTACACAGAGCTTCCTGACTCTGAGGACTCTATATTTATGTATTTATTTATTTTACATTTGGTTACTGGGAAAGTCTGGCTGGACACAAGTCATTTTTCAGCGGAGGCCTGGGGAGAAGAGATCCACATATAACATAGATTAATAAAGTACAATTTCACAGATACAGAAGAAAACACTATACATATTACATCAATGAAAAACTGGGAGAATAATACTTTAAACTGCACATCAGTTAAATGTAGGGTGAAACATGATACACTATACAGGCACCGAGTTGAAACACCTTAAACTGGACAATCAAAATAACATTCAGTATGATATAGTATTATAATAATAATAATATAAAGTATACACCAAGTGTTTCTACTCAGAAGAAGTAGTAAACTGTTGAAAAGAAGAGAGAGGTATGAGGTATGACACTTGCAAGATAAAGAGAAGTCTAAAGCCTGAAAATAAGGGAGTAGTGTGTACCCAGGGTGAACAAGAAGGAGATGGAGTTAAACTAGCCTGGGGAATCACAGTTACAAATCCAATTAGATTGTAGATGTGTTTTTAGAGATTTCTTAAAGTGAGCTAAGGATGTTATGGCTGATATCTTAGTGGGCAAAGTCTTCCATTTTGTAGCTATACAATTTGAATAAAGGGAGGCTCCTGCAGAGTTGTTGGCGTTAGTGACTTGAAGGAGAGGTTTGTTGTTGGAGCACAGGACCCTAGTACTGGAGTAAGAGTGTATTTGGTTTTGTAATGCAGGGGTTTTATCAGGGTAGTACAGCATCATATCTCTCAACTGTATAGATTTCTGAAGAATGTCCAGATTTTTGGCTCATATTTTTGGCCTGTTCCTCTATTTTGCTGGCAAATCACTGGGATGATCTCAGGATTGTAGTGACTAAATAATGACATACATTTGAGTTTCAGACTTCAAATCCTTCAGAAAATATATATTAAGACAAATCCTGTTACTCTAGCAACTTTCTAAGTTTATAAGAGCAATATTTAAAATATATCCCTATTTGTACCCCCATTTTGTCGAGCTTTGTACAGATTTTTGCATTAAGAGGTTGAAAGGTATATACAGCATCTTATGGGTTAGTATAAGCTGGTTGTAAAGGAGTAAATGTGGGAAGTTCAAGCTAGTTAATTTGTTTAAGGGCTGAGCAGTGGTGTGTTTAGTGTGGGCTATTGGTGGTGAACTTTGCAATTTTGTTATTGCAGGTATCAAGTGTAGTTATATCTGATTTTCTAAGATTGGTGAGGATAGGAGAGGCATATAGAAGTATAGAAATGAGATGCATTTGTGCTGTTTTAGCCCTGGTGCTGTTTGTGGGGAATTGTTTATTTCTACATACCCCCCCCCCCCGATTTTTTTGTGCACTTTCTTTATGGTGAGTGAAATGTGAGTGTCAAATTTCATGTTACAGTCAATCTCAACACCTAGAAGTTTGGCGTGAGAGACAGGAGATATCATTGTCTTACTGCTAGAAATGATAGTAAATGTGGGTATTGGAGTAGTGTGTTTAGTAGGCTGGAATATGAGAAATTTGGTTTTATTGGGAGTTAGTATTAGTTTCGAGTTGGTAAGTCATTCTTCTATAGAAAGGAAAGAGGCTTCTGTTTGTAATTGCGGCTCTTGGAGGGAAGGAGAGGAACAGATCAGTGTTGAGTCATCAGCATATTGGATGACTGAGGCATGTAGAGAAGAGGTATGGAAGTTGTTAATGAAGTTAGAGAATAGTAAAGGACCAAGGATGGAGCCTTGGGAACACCCAGTGTGGCTGGTAATAAAGGAGAGAGTTCTTGCCTCCACTGTACTGCTTGCTGTCTACCTGTTAAATAATTTTCAAACCAGGTAATGGAGGCTTTGCTAAGATTCAGTTCTGGAAGAGATGAAATAAGTTTGTTGTGATTAACCAAATCAAATGCCTTAGAGAGGTCAAGAAGGATAGCAGCAACATAGTTGCCATTATTACTGTGGTCATTTACCATATGAATGAATGACATAAGGGCTGTTGTGGTGGTATGATAGAGCCTGAAGCCATGTTGAGTGCTTGCGAGAAAGTTGTGGGTGCTGAGGTAATCCATGATTTGTCTGTGTATACACCTCTCCAGTATTTTGGACAGAGGTGAGAGTATTGCTATAGGCCGATAGTTGGTTAAATCTTTTCAGTTTCCCCCTTTGTGGAGTGGAATAATGTGGGAAATTTTCCAAATCTCAGGGACTAGAATTTCAGATATAGAATGATAGATAAGAATGGATACAGTGTATCCAATGGCATCAGCAGCTTTTTTCAAAAATTCACCTGAGAGTTTATCAGCAGCTAGGTTTTAGTTTCTTAAGAAGTTTCTTAATTGTATCAGTAGAGACAGGAGAGAAGGTAAACCCATTATTTCTAATATGGTAATTGGGTAGTTGGTTGAAGGTTGGACAGCTTTGAGAGTTAGCCAGTGCAGGAATGGATTCAGTGAAGAATTTGTTGAAATGGGTGGCAACACTTAGTGAGGTATCAGTTATGGTTGGAGGGGGAGTACCTGGTTTTCCAGGAAGTAGAATGTTGTTAATGGCTGTCCAGAATTACTTTGTTTGCATGTTGTGGTAGTAGCTAATTTTGTCTATTTTGATGCATTTCTTTGACTTGTTATGGAGTTCAAGATATGTATGTTTGTTGGTATGAGATCCAGTTGTGTGCCAGTGGTCCCAGGCTTTATTTCTGGATTTCAGCAGATATCTACTCTCCTCTGTCATCCAAGGAGCATAGTTGGATTTGACTCTGATGGTTTTGGAATGGGCCTAGGAGTTTAAGATATCTAAGAAGGTAGAGGTAAAGTACTGAACAGCTTCGTAAAGGCTGAGGTTCTGGACAGGAGTCCAGTTATATCCTTTTAGTGCATTAGTAAAGCTAGATGGATTGAATTTTTCTTGTTTCTTATTACCTGGTAATTTGTGGGCTTTTCCTGATATGTGCAATGTCTTATTACAACTGTAGGGAAGTGGTCACTCATGCTGTCAGGGAGGCATCCAGATTGACAGATAAGAATTGGTCTATTTGTTAGAATCCAGTCAAGTATTGACTGTTTCCTGGTGGATTTGTCGATTCTAGTGAGTTATACTTGAAACAGAAGTGGAAGAATAGTAGAGACGAAAGGATTGGAGGGGTTTGTTAGAGTTGATTGCAGGGGCACAAGTTGGCTTAGAGAGACAGGAAATAGTTAGCAGGGCAATGGAGAGTATGAAAAAAGAGCAGCGAGAGCAGAGCTGCTGAGTGACTGAGTTATTAAAGAAAGGAGAAGAAAAGGCGAGTAGGTAATATAGGAGGATAGTAAAGGTAAAAAATAAAAAGATAGTATTGCCTAGGATACTGTAATAAGTTTCAGCCAAGGGTACCTAATAGAAGATATGCAGGAGGTGTTCCACTTACGAGCAAGTGGATAGGAGGGTAGTTTTGAGTTGAGAGTTCATGGGGAGACAGAGGTGATGTACGAGGGAGCCATGCAAAATTAGTGCGAAGGATAGAGACAAAGTTAAATATACCAGTTCAGTTAAACATACATCCCCTGTTTGTGGTCAAGAATCCTGGGTAGTAAGTTCAGGTTTCCACCAGAAAGATAGATTTTCCTGGGGTCAGCTTTGTCTTGGGACTGTTTGGTATGCCTGCAGGAAAAAGGAGAAGTCAGTTATGGGTGTGCATGATAGTAAGAGGGCAAATGATTATGTGTATAAAAGCTGTATAGATTTACTACAAAGAGTTCCCTTACTCTGGATACTCTATACCTTTATTACAGATTACTCTGGACACTCTATACCTTTACTACACAGAGTTCCCTTAGTCTGGGCACTCCATACCTTTAGTACAAAGAGTTCCCTTACTCTGGATACTCTATACCTTTATTACAGATTACTCTGGACACTCTATACCTTTACTACACAGAGTTCCCTTAGTCTGGGCACTCCATACCTTTAGTACACAGAGTTCCCTTACTCTGGATACTCTATACCTTTATTACAGATTACTCTGGACACTCTATACCATTACTACACTGAGTTCCCTTTACTCTGGTCAGTCTATATCTTTCATACACATAGTTTCCTTACTCTGGACATTCTATACCTTTTCTAAGCAGAGTTTCCTTACTCTGGGCACTCTATACATTTACTACACAGAGTTTCATTTATCTGGGCACTCTATACATTTCATACACAGGGTTTCCTTACTTTGGGCACTCTCTGCCTTTCATGAACAGAGTTTCCTTATCCTGAGAACTCTGTATCTTTACTTCACAGAGTTTCCTTACTCTGGGCACTAACTTTAATACACAGAGTTTCCTTACTACGGGCACTAACTTTAATACACAGAGTTCCCTTACTCTGGGCACTCTATACCTTTATTACAGTTTACTCTGGGCACTGTATACCATTACTACACTAAGTTCCTTTTACTCTGGGCAATCTAAAGCTTTCATACACAGAGTCTCCTTACTCTGGGCACTTTCTGCCTTTCATACATAGAGTTCTGTTACTCTGTGCACTGTGTACATTTACTATACAGAGTTTTCTTACTCTGGGCACTCCATACCTTTACTACACAGAGTTCCCTTACTCCAGGCACTCTATTTCTTAATACACAGAATTCCCTTACTCCTGGCATGCTACACCTTTAATTCACAGAGTGTCCTTTCTCTGGGCACTCTACACCTTTCATACACAGAGTTCCCTTACTGTGCTACCGATTTCCTTTCCTCCACTCTCAATTATCTCTTTCTGTTTCAGTCAATCTCTCTTGTAGACATGAAACAAAACCATAATACCTTTTGTCTTGTTCTCTTTCTTTCAGTATGAGAGTACAATTCATTCTGAAATTGAATAATTTTTTTTTTTTTTACATTGTTATGGTTATTACATTTGCATAGTATAGCAGTATTTCTTAGAGATTCCTAAAATATAGTTAAGGTTGAAGGAAGTAGAAATAGTGGTAGCGCTTTGAGTGAAAGTATTTAGAGAAAGAAATTAGTGTTCAATATTTACAATATTTACATGTTTTGTTGAGCAGGTATAGTTATGGGAGTAGAAGGATTGTGTAGTATTTACAAGTTTTGTTGAGCAAGTATAGCTGTAGGAGTAGAAGGATTAGGTAGTATTTACCAGTTTTGGTGAGAAAATCTAGCTCTAGGGGTAGAAGTAGTAGAAGTAGTTAAGTAGACGGATAAAGCTGCAGGGAAGAGATAGATATAGTTGTAGGAATATGTCTATAGGAAGAGGATAGGGTAAATGTATCAGAATGAGGAGACTCTTATACTAGAAGTGGTCCCAGATTAATTAGGAAGGAGGCAGGGGGCATTTCCATTTAGTAGACAGGTGTTTGAAAAGTAGGGCCTTGAAATTTTCAGTGTTTGGAGTGGTTCTAAGTGAGGAAGGGAGGGAGTTCCATTTGTTGCCAAGGGCATAGGAGAGGAGCAGCTGGCCGGCAGGATGTTTAGGTATGTGGATAGAAATTAAGTTCTGATGTTCAGATCTAAGGGCTATGTTGGGAATATAAGGTGGAAGGATATTACTTAGAGCGGGGCATTTAGTTGGATAAAATATGACTGAGTGTGCTATGGAGAGTTGTAGGTAATCTAAGTGATTTGGTAGTTCTAGCCAGTTCAGGGATTGTAGGGGGAGGCAGTGATGAGTGGAGTTTTTGGCTTTGGAGGCAAATTTAGTGATTTTATTGTAGCGGTTTTCTAGTTTAGAGGTGGTAGAGGAAGACAGGTTGGTTAGGAGAGGTGCACCATATAGTAAGGAAGGAAGGAGAAAAGTAGAGGCCAGAGTGTGCCTTGTTGTGTTAGAGAGAAAGTGGTTGTTCCTATACAACATACCTAGCTTTTGGTGTGTTTTTTTTATGTTTTGTTGTACATGTATATCAAACTGTAGTTGTTCATCAACAATTATGCTGAGAAGTTTAGCGGAATGGATGACTTCTATAGCTGTGTTTGTTTGGCTGAGGATTTTGAAGTCACTTTTGTTGAAGGAGTAGTTCTTAGAGGGTGAGAATGGAAGAATTTTGGATTTGCTAGCATTAAGAGAGAGCTGGTTTTGGTGCATCCAGTTTTCAGTTTTGGAGAAGGCAGTTTGTGTTTTAGACAGCAGTTCAGGGAAGTTTGAGGCAGAGCAGATTAGAGTAGAGTCATCTGCATATTGAATGATTTTGGTGTTGGGAATAGCAGTGTGGAAGTTGTTGATGAAGATGTTAAATAATATAGGACCAAGAATGGATGCCTGTGGGACACCAGTGGGGGTGGGTAAGAAGGAAGAGATGATGTTTTTCCATTTGACAGCCTGAGATCTTCCTGATAGGTAGCTGGAGAACCAGGAAAGAGTTTTTGGTGAGATGTAAAGGTTAGAGAGATGTTAAAGAAGATGGTTGTGAGAGATGGTGTCAAAAGCCTTGGACAGATCGAGTAGAACAGTAGATACTAGCTGTCCTGAGTCTCTGGCTTTATTAACAGTATCTAAGAAAGAGATTAGGGCTGTGTTGATGCTTTGGCCAGGGCGGAAGCCATGCAGGGAGGGTGTGAGGAGGATATTTTGGGTGAAGAATGGCATAAGTTGGAGGTGGATGCACTTTTCAAGGATTTTAGAGATAGGGAAGTGTAAGGCAATAGGGCAGAAGTTTGAGATGCAAGTATTTTTTCCTCCCTTGTGAGAGGGAGGATGAAGGCTGAGCGCCAGAGTTTGGGGACATAGGATTCTTTTATTGATCTGTTTATAATGATACTGATTGGGAGAGCGATCCCATCTGTGGCAAGTTTTAGATAGGATGAGGGGATGTTGTTGGGTGCATTAGAGCATGGTTTGAGTTTGGATAGGATTTTTTTTTTATGAGAGTTGTAGAGACAGGTTTGAGCTCAAATAGAGGAGGATGGTTGTTTGGTGGGGTTGGCTGGGGAGAGTGAGGATTGTTAGGAAAGGATTTAGTGAGGGCAGAAATGGTTTTGATGACGAAAGAATTAAATTCAGAGCCTAGTTTGAGGTCAGTTTTGCTAGGGTTGGGGCAGGGATTAGATTTTGAGCCTGGATGGAGAAGTGAGTTTATAGACTTCCAGAATTGTTTAGGATTATTATGGTTGTTAGACTGGATCTTAGTGTAGTAGTTTTGTTGTCTTTGTTGATTAGCAAGGTTGCAGAGCTGTTTGTATTGAAGTAATGTGTTGGGCAGGTTATTTTTTGTGTGAAGTTTCCATAGTTTGTCCATTTGGTGTATAATTTGTTTGGTCTCTTTGGTAAGCCAAGGAGCTGAATTATATTTGATCCTTTTATTTCTTGGGGGAGCTACGGAGTTTAAAGTATCAAGGAAGACAGAGTTGAAATGGTCTATAACTTTATCAAGGGGTAGGGAGTTTAACATGTGCCAGCTCATTTGTTTGAATAAATTAGAGAAGGTAATGGGGTTGAAGTTGCTAAGTTTGCGAGTTTGGCTAAATTGATGCTGGTAAGGGGAAGAGGTAGTAGAGCGATGGATAAAGGCAGGGAGATGGTCACTAATGGTATCAGGAATAGTGCCAGAGTTGGTTATTCTGTTAGGGTTAGAGACAAGAATCCAGTCTAAGGACAATCCTGGGGGATTATTTTTGTTAGGTCGGGTGATGGTGAGGATAGTCTGAGTGAAATTATAGAGATTGATGGATAGGGAGGGGGAGGGGCAGTTGAGTTTGTTCCAATCAATATTTACATCTCCTAAGATGTAAGTTTCATAGTTGATTTTTGTGGAAGCCCATAGGAGAATTTTTTCTAGTACTGATATATTATTTCCAGGGGAAATGTAGAGGGCAATGAAGCAGATATTTTTGTGCCTGTTTCATTTTAGTAGTCCAGTGGTTAGTTCAGTGTTGTGGAATTGTGGGATTGGAATTTGGAGCGGTATTATATTAAGATTGGAATATACTAGGGCAGAGCCGCCACCTTTTTTATTAATTTTGTCATTTCTGAGAATGTGAAAACCTTGGGGCAAGATTTCTGAATCAGAGATGGAAGGTTTGAGCCAGGTTTCAGATATAGCTAGGATATCAGGTTGGTTATGGCTTAGCCAGGAGTGAAATAGGTGAGATTTATTACTAAGACTTTGAGCATTAATTGTAAAGATCCTTAGGGTATTATGTGGGGTGGAAAGGGTTGTGGGATTATTGGAGTTGTTACATGTAATTGGGCCAGGATTAGGGTGGATATCACCTGCTAACATTAGTAGGAAGAGGGAGACATCCTTTTGGCATTTAGGTTTGTAAGGTGTAAGTTTGGGAAGGTTATAAATTAGAGTAGGCGGCATTACCTTGGCTTTAGAGGAGAGGATTTTAGGATGGAATAGGAGCAGAGGATTTGTTTGAATGAGGGAAGGTGAGATAGAGTAGAAATGAAATGCAGAATGAGGGTAGGAGAGAGTATGTGTGGAGGTAGTTTTTGTTGGAAGTATAAGGCATGTCTGGGAGGAATATGAGGTAGCTTGGTGCAAGGGAATTAAGAAGAGAAGAAGGAGGTGGAGGCATGGGAGTAGTGGTGATTTAAAGAGAACATGTTAAAGAAGAGATGGGGAGGTAAGGATTATGACGAGTGAGAAATATTGACTTTAAAAGAGAGTGTAGGAGTGTATGAGGGAGGGATTTATGTGGGAGAGTGTAGGAGTATATGAGGGAGGGATTTATGTGGGAGAGTGTAGGAGTATATGAGGGAGGGATTTATGTGGGAGAGGTAATGAGCAGAGCAAAGGTATTTGCTAATTGAGCTGTGGGGGTGTGGTAGTGGGAGAATAAAGCTGAGAGCACTGGGGGCGGGTGGAAATTGGGGGCATGGTAGGGGAGCAGAGTGAGCCCGCAGGGCGAATGGAGCGGGAAGAGACAGGTACCGAAGCAGCTAGAGAAGAAACAATCAGCAGTACCGACTACAGAAGGTAAGTTTGATAAATCAGAAGTGGGAAAGACAGTGATATGTGAGCCTAGAATAGTAGTTATAGACAGTAGTAGAGAAGGGTTAAGTGAGAGGAGAAAATGGTTGTTAGAAATAACAGCTACATTGAGGTAAGTAGGCTAAGAATAATAGAGGATAAGTAGGAAAGTGGCAGAGATAAGGGTGCCACCTGGTGGATAGGTCTAGTATTGCAGGAAGAATAGGAGAAGGGAGTTAGCTAGAGAAAACTGAGGAGGAGTGGTTGTTAGAAGAAGTTACTATGGATGATCGGGGAGTGGGTGTTAGGGTATAGAAAAGGAGGGGGTTAGGGGCAGAGGCTGCTGGCTGTCCAGGCTCAAGATGTGCTTTAACGCCTGTAGCTATGATCCAATGGTGGAGAATTGTTACTAGCAGGAATTATTCAGCAAAACATACTTTCTTGAATCCTTGAAAGGGAATTGCAGGGTAATAGGCTGAGAGGTAAACTGCAGGTATTTTGAGAGGGTCCTTTAGGTACCTAGGCACTAGTGCTGTAAGCACAAGAAGAGCAGGGTAACTGAGATTTAGTGTAGAAAATCCTACAGTGGTAACGTCACAGCATGATGGAACAATGAGTCTAACAAATTAAGGAGAAACAGGTGGAACAGGAAGCATCTGATCACTTGCCACATGAAGATTCTCTACAGCCTTCAGTAGGACATGAGTAAAACGTTCAGCAGAGTTGCACAGCAAGGGAAGGAGCAAGAAACAAACACTGGCAGCTCTGACACAGTCAATGTTGTGTAGTGATAGACAGCTGAATTCCAATATGAAATAGCAAAAGATGATGCAGGATGCAGATTAATAAACACTATTTTTTATTGTGGTAGTTCTGCTATTGGTTATTGCCTCTTTGTAGCCTTGTTTGGGTTTATATCTCTAAATGTAGTTACACACAACACCAGCATATCTTAAACACAGGAAACAACAGTTAAAGTCTTCCTTCACTTAAGTCGAGGAACAGTTTCCAACAGGAAACACTCTATGCTGGAACTATCCTTTAGTTTAATTGACAGTACAAAAAATCCTTCATTAATTACCGTTAATCAAATGCATGCTGCAGAAAAAGAGCTGGGTGGCATGCCTCTCTATTACTTGAACAAAGTATTTGTAATACTGTCTTGACACTGCACTGTTATCAGGGATCAGTAACTTGAAATAGGTGTGAACTTCTAAGATGTGCACAGCAGCTTTTGTAGACCACTAAACTTTCACTTCAATGAAGTAATTCCCATTAACCCTGAGTCCATTCTTATGCTAATGTAAGTCATTTTGTGGGTGGCTGTTGTGCTACTGGATTTATGCACTAACCACTTTACTAGAAATTTAATTCCTGAAGACTCTATTTGTCATCTTCTTGCCACAACCAGCGTTGCTACCAACAGTTTGCTTCTGATGCTCTTCAGAAATTTGTCACTAAGCACTTTAATTTTCAAAGCATATTAAATGCATAACCAATGAATATATAAATAATCAACTGCATCATGTAAAAGAAGAAATCAAGATGGACACATTTTTTACTATTATGTATCATATGACTAATGAACCTGTGAAATGTGTCCCTGTTTTCCTTATTATTACTAAAATCAACTAACTTACTTGAGTGGCACCAACAGAAAAAGTCATATCAAAAGGGACAGAAGTTCCTTTGATACTTAATGTGTACAATATACAGTTAAGAAAATACTAATTTTATATGCATATTAAAGAAAACTGCAGCTTTTAAGATATTCCTTTTTGTCTGGATATTTAAGAAAGCAGACATCACTTTTATATTGTGTTACTGTCTAACAAGATAATTAGTTTAAAAGAAGCACATGGCGTCAAGTGAAATGTGACATTGTGAGAGAAAAAGCTGTTAAAATATTTTGTGCATAGCATTTAGTTTTTGAGAAATAAAAACTGTCATTTTTTAGCAAAAATATAATTTCAGTGATTTTAATTTAATATAAAAGCAAACAAACTAGTATTTAATAACTTTACAAAGACTTTTAAGAGATCATTTTACACAGAATGACTGCTACTGTCCATTTTTTATTGTAAATATAAATTATGGCTGAGGAATTTATGCCATTTGTTAGTTACATGATTGTTATTCTGTTGTACTTTAATTTTGTCTAAAAACACAGATTATGATGCAGATACATGGTCCATTTTGTACACCAAATGTTTTCTGTAAACATACAACCCTCTGTAAATAACAGGCATGACTGAAATGCATAAGAGAGACTGGGACAGGGCTAGATCTAAAATGCTTATGAAGCACACTGTGGGCACTGTAATTACCCAGTGCTGGAGCACATATTATGCACAGTACATGTGATCTGCCTCACGGCAATTGCAACATGGCGAGCTACTGCTGAAAGCAATACCTGTAGCCTGGGCTGATTATTGTGAAGCCTCATGAATGGCTCCATTCACCCCATGCAGCAGTTTTGAAGAATAACAAAAACGTCCCTGAAGCAGTAACTGACATGCAGTAGTGCTTCACAGGTTCCAAATGTACCACATGACTTAAATGTAGGGTACATATGCTAGTAGATATCAACATGGTCTATCCCCTAGTGATGGAACTTTCTTTGCAGTTTTTACTGAATAGTTTGTCTGTGTGAACTCTTTACCCTTGGATGTTATTTGGGCTATTTTGCAGGCACCCCAAGGTTTATGGACATCAGACTTGATTTTATACACAGTGCTTCTTAAGTATAACAAAACAATCCACTTATGCTGCATTGATAAGGTAAAAAAAAGTTTTTAACATGCATGTTTTCAGCTAGCAGAGTTTGCCTTTATTGGTTTGAATATACCCATACAGACTTAAAAATAAAACATAGAAAATAAAAAAATCATGGGCATTTAGAAGTCATGTAGCTGAAACACTGTTGTGTCCATAGAGGTTATTTGCATATATCCCATGGGCCTTCACTACAGAAGATTTAAAGTATTACACAGTGAAGACTCTAACTTGACTTGGTTTCTCTTTTTAGATTTTACTTAATCATTTGTTTGTGTGGCTTTTTTACTCTCTGGCTTGGAACAATTCTACGAAGAAGATACCTACTCAAGGTAGATGAATACAGGTATATATCCAAAGTACAGTGCACAGACATATGCATGGCAGACAACATGCACTGTGTCATGTAAAGCATTGCCATACATAATCCACCCCGCATGGGCACAAATACTACACATGAGTACATCAGGATACATACAGGGTATGGCATTATAGACATACTAACATAATGATGCTTGGTGCAGCATGAGAAAGTATAACCATAAGCTGTAGGATAATGTGATTCATAACACATTATTTCAACACATAGCATCAGGAGCGGCCTTAGGTCAACTGGTGCCCTAGGCAAAAGGGCTCCATGGTGCTCCCCACCACTCCACCTGGTGCCCCTATCCTGGTCTACGTATACCAAATAAATACTGAAACACGCCCCTACTAGAGCGGCACCCTAGTTGGCCGCCTAGTTGGCCTATGCCTAAGGCCAGCTATGCATAGCATACCATGCAATGTAGTACCAAGCAGATATCATAATGATGCAACAGACAACACAGTTTATGCCAAATATGTTGTGTACATAAACATATGTAAGACCAAAAAAAAATCACAAAATATGTAATGAAATTTGGCTAAACAACAACAACAAGCTAAAGTAGTGCTTTGCAGTAACAGTCTCATCAAATGAAGAAATCTTTCCCTTCATTTACTTTGGGTCTCATGAGACCTTGGCATCACTGCCACTGTATGTATAGCCACCACATGTGATTGCTGGCCTGTTACAACCTGTGGGAGTGTGGTCTATATTACAGCCAGTTAGGGGGGGCTGGATACTACATGAATGGGCATCTGCTAATGGGGACAGGTGGAAGAGGGAGGAGCTGGCAATTGGGCTGATCCACCTGTGAGGAAACTAGCAAGATAAGGTGTACCTCAGGGGATCCATTATTTGCCACCTGACTGTGCCACTGGATTCTCACACATGAGTTTGCTCAGAGTTCCACAGGCTGGGTATGTGAAACTCCAGAAATGCAGGTTATTGAGGATCGATCTTCTGGCCCTGATGAGATGTGATGCTTCCTGCCACCACAACTTCTTGCATGCATGTGATTGCAAGCAGCACATTGTGGACACTCAAAAAAATTTGTAATGCAACTTTCTTGATCCAGCCATAGTGTTGCTATGTACTATGTCACCAATATGCTTTTAACTCCTTCTAAAGCACTAACAACTACCTCCATGCCACTAACTTCCTGGAGGTCAAAGCACAACAAATGCCATCTGTCATGATCACCAGTTAAGCATTTTGTTCTCTAAAGGAAAATAAAGCAGGGTTAGTACCACTGTATGTCATACATACATGGAAATAGGATATATAGCAACCAAATAACAGCCATTATCTCAGCAGTACAGTATAAAGGTTGATCACAATTGCCAGAGCATACCAGCATATCAGCAATACTGTATCATGTTTACTAGCACTAAAATTGCAGGGCATGAGAGACTAGTCCCAGTGAAGTTACACATCTCTGGATGTGTACAAATAGCACAAAAAACTACTTAGCTTATAAGGCATAGAAATGCATACGAAGTGTACCACACCATACCATGGGATGTTGTACTACATGTGTCTATTGATATAAATGCATACAACACTTCTGTCTGTGTATATACAGCTATACATGCCACCTAAGTAACATGCATCCAGTACAGTGTTACAAGTGTAACCAGTATAATGCATGTATACCATAGGAATGCAGTTCATCATGTTTACCAGCGCATGTGTATATATAAATATATGTGTGTGTGCATGTGTGTGTGTGTGTGTGTGTGTGTGTGTGTGTGTGTGTGTGTGTGTGTGTGTGTGTGTGTGTGTGTGTGTGTGTGTGTGTGTGTGTGTGTGTGTATGTGTCTGTGTATGTATGTATGTGTGTGTGTGTGTGTGTATATATATATATATATATATATATATATATATATATATATATATATATATATATCATAATAAAAAATTAGGCAGACCACAAGACTGTATGTGCATCTGGTAGCAAATATCAGTGGCTGACGAGTGTATGGATGGGAAAACCATGCTGGTGTGGCAAATGAACCAAAAGGCAATAATGACCTTTTTAACACAGCCAGGTGTTGGCATGTGCAACTGCTGCCATACAGGGTCAGTAGCCCAGCATGTGATATGAAACCAAACATGGAGGCATGGTGTGATATAAGGTAGTGCCAGCTGTGTAAGCAGGAATAGGGCAGTGCATGTGTGGCATATGTCATCATAGCTAGATGGAATTTTGTAAATAATTATATGTCATTTGAATATCAAACTGATTTGTTCAGATGCTTGTGTTAGAAATGTATTTGTAAAACTGCTTGTGCTAAAAATGTATCAACAGTGAGTTCTGCTGGACAGAAAAGAAATTTGCATGTATGTCAGGCTGTATTGTTGTAACTGCTGCAATGTATATATTTTAACAGAGAATACTGGAAGGGAAGGGGTTTAGCTCAGCCCAGCTAACGTTAAGAAAAATAGCCTGAAATTAAATGACTTGATTTAGGCCATAAAGATTCTATCTCACGGGTCTGAATGCAACCAGAGGCACAATGTCTATGAAAAGTCTTTCTGCGGGAAGGGAAGAAGACTTGGAATTGTTTTATGGCTTCCAGATGCTGTATTAAGCCTTAGCAAAATTCTATGTGTGTGTTATGACACATCTGTGCCAAATCCTGGCTCAGTTGCTAGTGAGGGGGTAGTGTGGGAACCACAGAGTCAGGGGACCAGATGTGATGTCATTCTATTCACCTTCATCTTTCTTTGCTCTAGTAAGTAAGTAGAGAATAGTAATTTTTCAGTCAGTTAGGAAAATATTGTGAGATTAGTTAAATGTTGTTTTTTCTGTATCTGTTTGAGTCTTTCCATCTGTGTTGTTTTTTATATTTCCTGAGAACTAAAACTCTGGTGTTTATTATAAATAGATATTCAGCATTTACATGTTTTTAATATTTATTATTAAATATACCTAAACCTTTTATTGTGGTTTGTCTTTTAGCAAATATTTAACCTTTGAGAGTAATTGCATGTATTTAGTGACATTGTGGCTCCACATCCCTGAAAGTCTTGCTGTTTGGCTTGGAAATGCTACCATTTGTATAAGTATTAATTTTACTAAAAGTAATTGGGTATTCTGGTAAGAGCCTTAAAGTAGCTTTCTGGTGGTAGTGAATCTACCTTAAAGTCTGGGTGGAGGTGGCAAAACAAGTATGCTGTGCCAGCCTTTCCCAGGTGTGTGTGTGAAAATCAAATTTCAAAGAGATTGTGTGTGTGAGCTACTTTGAACAGGGACACTGAGAGCAGTGATTTCACAGACAGAGTGGTGGAGGACTTGGCTTGGAACACCTGGTTAAGGGCTTAACTCTATAGCTGTGTCTGTGGGGATTCATATTTGGGTCCTGGAGAGTTAGCCCACTCCCAGGACTGGAGTGTGCATTCCCTCTGTGCTCTTAAGGGAAATTCTACTTGGTGCAGAGAGATGCATCTGAAAATACTGTGTGTGTGTCGGTTTTTTTCTTAGTGAACATTACTCACCAGTGTAAGTGGTGAGGATTGAGGCTGCTTGATCACTGGCCCAAAGAAGGGATGTCACACATGGATAAATAGATGGGACATATTTGCTGCTGACAACGTGTAACAAAACATCTTTCATGCACAATATAGATCAAGCTATGTATATGTCTCTATTCCCCACAATAGATGACAAACAAATCTGAAACAGTGCTGTAGAATCACAAACATGTGAAATACTCACACAGCATGTTGCATCTGTACAGCATGCATGCAGTACTGCTGAGTTGCAGCTGACTCCTATGTTGTCAGCATGAAGAGCTACCACTGCCCACAGAGTTTACTGGGGAGTAGGGAACAGATATAGATTAAACAGAAAAAAATAATACCATTCAAAGCTTTGAAAATGTTTTGTGTAAAAGAGCAGCAGTTGAATTTAAAAATGTTATGAATTTAAAACAGTTTATAATTTGCCTAAGTCGGAATGGTTAACTTTGAATGAGTTTAGAAAACATGAGACTAATGTGTTTTTTTTTTTTTTGTCAGGCTGACAATGGTGGGAATTGAATTATTTTTTCAAAAGAAAACTATAATAAAATTGTTTTTGATTTGTTGATTGAAATTGATTATGAGAAATTACCAGCCAATCCTTTGAAACAATTTAATGTTCAATTAAGAGAGGTTTTGGAAAAAGGTGAGAGATTGTTTTTTTTTTCTCAGATAGTGATGTTAAAAACTTCGCATTAAGTTTCCTGTTTTTTATGCCATCCCCAAGGTGCATAAGAATATAAGGGACCCCCAGGGAGACCAATTGTGGCAGGTGTGGGCTCTTTTTTTTTTTTGCAGAATGTGGGTTGTGTTTTAGATTTTCATTTAAGGGCTATTTGCCTACAATACCTTCTTATATTAAGAGTACTGCTGACATATCAAGAGATGAAAAAATACAGTGGTCAGAAGAATTTTATTGGGCAACAGTTGATATTAGGGCCCTGTACACCAATATAAAAAGGAGATGGAGGTTTGGAAGCTGTTATGTGGATGTTGGGGGAAGGACCACGTACTACCTAGAGTTTTGTTTGACACACAATTATTTCACGTTTGATAGTAGTACTTACAAAAAGGGCTTCTTTTGCCCCCAGCTATGCAATTATTTTTATGGTCTTTTTTGAGAGCAGGTTTATTTATTCTACTGATTTTTTTTTTTTATTGAGAAGGTTATTTTGTTTAAACATTATATAGATGATTTAATTTTTGTGTGTAGGGGCGAACCTGTGAAATTTTCAGGGTTCGAGGAACAACTGAACCATAATGAATGTGGATTGGAATTCACCTTTAAGGTGAATAAAAAGGATATTCAATTTTGGGATGTAGAATTGTATGTTGGGGAAAATCAGACGGTTGAACATTGGCCCCATACTAAACCTACTGCTGTTAATAATTTTCTACAGGCATGTAGTATGCATCCTTCTCATTTGATGGAGGCATTGCCTTTGGGAGAATTTAAAAGGATTTTCAATAACACTTCTGACAGGAGGTTAGTAGATGAGGAGTTTAGGAAGGTGGAACAGAAGTTATTGGAAAGAGGCTATTCTTTGAGGAAAGCAGAGGATAAAGTGTTGGGTATGGGTAGTAATAGTTGGTCTGTTTTATCTAGGAGACATAATTTGAGCCACAATTTAATGGAGGAAAGAGGTAGAAAGGAAATATTTTTTGTAATTAATTTTCTCCCTTCTCTTATATTTTGAGGAGGTTGGTGACTGAGTTATGGTCAGTTGGTTGTTGTGATGAGCAGTTAAAGTAGTTATTTCCAGCTAAAGTTACATTTTCTTTTGTTGGAAGATATTTGAATTTAAAAGAATTGTTAAAATGTAAGAGGGTAATGAAGAACAGAGCAGTCATGGGGTCTTTTCCATGTGGTAGATGTAAGATGTGTTCCAGGATTAAGAACATTTCAGGTAGAAAAGTTAATGGAAAATTGATTTGTTATTTAGAGAGATTTTCTTGCACTTCTTGTGGGGTGGTTTTTACTGTAGGATGTTGTTCCACTCCTGTGAAATGGTATATAGGGCAACTAAATGTATGGTTAAGGTTAGGATTCTTGAGCATTTGGGTCGCATCAGGAATAGGAATTTGGATAGTCCTGTTGCAGAACATTTTTGTTAGGATTCATGGGGGTTCTGATGCTAGCTTTTTCTTCTGTATTTTGGCTAGACCTGTCCTTGCTAGAGGTGGAGATTTTATGGCTAGTCTTTTAAGGATGGAAAGTAGGTTTATTTTGAATTATAATATTTTAAAACCTAGGGGCATGAATTTAGAAGTCAGTTTGAATGTTTAAAGTGTGCTTTATTAAAATACAAAATAAGTAATTGTGTAATAGTTGTTATAAATAGTGAGTGTTCCTTATGCATGGAAAAACGATGACTTGTTTGTTAATTAGTGTTAATTGATTAATTAAGTGGGAGTATTTGCATGGTACAACTTTGTAATAAAATGGAGCATGTTGGTGCCTTGTATTATTCCTTGAAGGCTTTTTGCCGAGGTACCAGAAGCACCAGTAAATGGATTTTATTCTCAGTTCCACCTCAGTTCATACCTCCATTGTGTGTTTTTTCTGTGCTTGTGTCTTTTTGGAACATTTGGAGTTTGGCAACAGAAACAGATTGCCAGGTCTTTCTTCCCTCTCTCTCTTACACACACACACACACACACACACACACACACACACACACACACACACACACACACACACACACACACACACTTACAGAAAATTTAGTTGCCCCACCGCATGATATTTTGATGTGTGATGATACCAGAATTCCTTGGGAAAACCCAGTTTAACAGAAGGAGAGGATGCAGACTCTGCACAGAAGGCACTTCAGCTGAGAACCAGAGCAGAAAACCTTTGTGTGGTGACAGTGCTACTCACTGTATCACTGTACCATTCCTGTCTCTACAGTATTTTTGTGAATAACAACAAAGCTGTAATGTCACTCCTAAAACTTATTGCATGCAGGAAAGTACCTTATGTAATACCTCTAATATGATACAGATGTCATGTGTAACACAATATGTACACTTGCCATTATGTCAATATCTATCTAGCTGTACATACATAATCAGACAATGAAATCTAGTACTGAGTAAATGTAGTTTTCTAGCCTTAAGGGTGATAAACACTTTCCTTAAGGAAGAACAAACCAAAAAAAGGGAAAACTAGTTGTACAGGAATGACATCAGCATGACAATAGTCTATTTTAAAATTTGTGTGCTGATATTATTCCTGTATCCTGTACAACTAGTGTTCCAATTTTTTGGTGTGTGCGTAACTTTACAATACAAAAAATAAGAAGACTAAGAGGAAAAGTAGAAAAAGAGATTAGTAATGGAGAAGTCAAAGAAATAGAAACTGAGATGCAAAGAGAGGGTGCCATATCAAGATATTTTGGAGCCTTCCACAGGAAACCAGTATAAACGTTCACTTGAAGCTAGACAGCAAGGAAAGGAACAGGAAACTGTGGAAACTCCAATGCAGTCAATGTTGAGGAGTGATAGGTCATTGAGTTCCCATATGACAGAACAACAGATGACACAGGATAAAATTCAAGAGAATGTACCAGAGGAAGATGCTATAGAACTTTCTATAGAATGCCCGCAGGAAACGGAAAACAAGGGATGTGCCCTCAGTATGGAAGAAAATGAGGTAAGAGAAGAGTTGCGTGATTTAATAGACAAAGATAGATATATCAAGATCAATGAGAGAAATAGACTGCAGAAGGTTAATAAAACCCCAAAAGGCAGAAGCTTGATAAAACAAATCAACACAGTAATTGGGACTGTCCATAGAAACCCATGTGATAGAAGTAAACAGAATACGTTACTGTGCTGCTAAATTAATAACTGATAAAGTTCTCCCACAGGAACACAGGGAGGCGAGGGAAAAGAGGGGGTGGAAGCGAATACCTTCATGGAAATATCAAACAGAGAAAACTATAAAACAGCTAAGACAAGAAGTGTCATTGTTAGAAGATTATAGAAGAGGGAACAGATCAACAAAAATACTAAGAAAGATAGATGTGATAAAAGCAATGTGCAGACCAGGATCTATTATGCACTATTGGAGATAACAACTAAAAATTTCAAAACAGGCGGAAAGACTTAGAAGAGATGAAGATAAATATAAGGGAAAGGCACAAAATAAGAAATTTATTGATGACCCAAACATGTTTTATAGAGAATTGGGAAATAAGGTAAAAGGAATTGAAAGACCGCCCAAAAAAAGAGGAAGTAGATACATTTTGGAAACATATCTATGAAGATCCTGTGGAACATAACAAAGATGCTAAATGGATAGAAGAAGTAAAAGAAAGAATAAGAAGTTTAAAGGTACATGATATGAAATGGGATGAAGTAACAACCAAAGAGATTAAAAGAAAGTTAAGAAAAGCCTCTAACTGGAAAACCCCAGGCCCAGATGCAGTACCTAACTTTTGGCTTGAAGTATTAACTTCTTTGCACAAGGATCTAGCCATGAGTAAGAACTATTTATATGCACACCCCGAACAGACACTGCACTGGTTAACAACAGGAAAAACAATGCTCTTACTTAAGAGTGAACCTGCAAGCTACCCTAAAAATTAAAGACCAATAACTTGTCTTCTGACAACGTATAAACTATACACAGGAATTGACGCTGACAGAGTTTATAGTCATTTAGAAGAAAACTCAATTATGGCAGTAGAACAAAAGGGCAATAAAAGAACATCATATGGAACAAAGGATCATTTGTTGTTAAATAAAGTTATAGTGGAGAACTGTAAGAAGGGGAAGAATCTAAGTATGGCATAGATTGACTACAATAAAACATGTGATAGTATTCCTCATTCATGGATAAAATAGTGTTTAAAATGTATAAGATACACCCTACACTGATTGATTACATTACAGTAACCATGAAACAGTGACAGGCCACTTTGCAATAAAGTCATGATAAAGGACAGATTATTATCCCAGGGATAAAAATCCAAAGGGGGATATTCCAGATTGACTCCCTGTCACCGTTGCTATTCTGCCTGGCCATTAATCCATTAAGCTGTTTACATAATAGCTTCGCCCATGGCTACAATTTGGCTTCTAGAAAACAACAAAGTCTAATGACTTCTCATCTTCTCTTTGTCGATTTAAAACTGTATAGCTCATCAGATGAGGAAATGAAAGCACAGCTGCAGGTTGTCAATACTTTTTCAGATGATATTGGAATGTCATTTGGTCTTGATAAATGTGCAAAAGCAACCTTTAAAAAAGGAAAACTGCAGCACCAGGAAAACATGAGTTTGGGACAAGAATGTGATATAAAAGAACTTGAGCAAGAGGAAGTGTATAAATACTTGGGAATTGATGAAGGATCAGCAATAAAACATGAACAAATGTAAATAAAGCTCAATAAGGAGTACTTTAGAAGACTTAAATTAATCCTGAAAACAGCGTTGACATCTAGGAACAAGATCTAAACCATAAATCAATTTGCTCTTCCTGTCCTAACTTATAGTTTTGGAGTGACTGACTGACCCCAAAAAGTGTTGGGTATATTGGATATTAAAACAAAAAGGATGCTTCATGCTCACCAGATGATTTATAAAAATCAGTGTATGCCAAGATTCTATATTCCTCTTTCCGAAGGCGGGATGGGCCTCCTTGAAATTGATTACATGCATAGATCTGCAATCGTGGGACTCCGCACATATCTGCTGACCTCACAAGATCCAAATGTAGTGAAAGTTTTGAAACATGAGGAGAATAAATCTGAGATGACATCTCTGCTTAATTTAGCAGAAGCATATCGATGTCAAGCTGGAATGGAAATAAAACCAGAAGTGGATGAAAACCAGGCAGCAACTGAATGTGCTAAAAAACAAAAGGAATATAAGGTAAAGGACCAGATGAGAAGGAATATCATCTGAAAAGGTATTGCCAACCTCCTTATGTGGAAAAAACATAAATATAGTTGCAAGTATAGAAAACCTCTGGAAGAGCCTCATGTTGATTAAGAACGAACGCAGGAATGGTTAAGGAGAGGTGAATTCACATCAAGACATGAAAGGTTAATACTGGCAGCCCAAGACAGTGG